>NC_043010.1:59888794-59936294 GCF_006345805.1 Octopus sinensis
TGAGCAGGAACTAAAGGAACATTACGAAGATCCACACTCAAAGATCAAATACAAACACATATTCATTTATATCTACAGAACGGATACAAAATTCGACTTATATAAATATAATAATATATATAGATAAAAATTATATAATATATATAGGAATCAGTGCTACATACAAAACAGTGAATTTACGCTTAAAGTTATAAAACATTGGTAAATTAATAATTTGGGATAATACAACATATAAAGGACATATTAAAACGACATATTAAAATTTGTATTTTTGTATGTTTTCTGTATTATTTCTGGAATTTTAATACGTCATTTTAATATGTCCTTTATATGTTTTATTATCCCAAAATATACATGTATGTATGTATATATGTGTATGTATATATATTTATGTATTCACACTGGTATGGTGTGCACTTCAGAGCATGTAATTTATAATTCAAGCATAATTGCAGAGTATTTATAGTAAATAAGGGATCAAGAAATTATATGTAAAGTTTCTTAGGGTTGTTTCTAGAATAGCTGAGCATAGGGATCATATGTCATTGAGCAAAGCTTTCCATGTGAGCCAACTGTTCCGTCTTTGGAAAGAAAGAATTAAGGAATATCTTTGATAAAGGATATTAGTGGTTACCAGTTCATCGAAGAATTAAAGAACATACTCAGTGAAAGATAAGGGTGGTTAGAGAATTAAAGAAATCCTTAGTGAAAGACAATAGCAGTTCGTAGTTCCCTATTTGAAGAATCAAGGAATATTCTTTGTAAAAGATGAAAGAAGTTCTTAGTTCCATCTTTGAAGAGAAAGTTGACACATATCACAGGAAACTATGTAAATCTCAGAAAAGAACTTGCTGAAGAATATGGTGCAGAAATAAGTCAGCAGCTTAAATGATGAGTTCATTTCCTATCTGATACCCTGCATAATGGAATCCTTGAGGCACATGCTCATAACACCCCACATGAGGTGAGAAAAGAAGTTGAAGATTCCATGTTTATTGATGTTATATGTGATTGCTCTGGCATGGAACAAGAATCAATTATTGTCGTTTTATTTCTGAAAACCAGGATGTCCACAAAGATTTCCTCAGCTTTGATGACCCTCCTGACCACACCTTGGACACACTGACTAAGGCTATTCTGGATGTTTTTGGTTGCCTAAACATTTCTCTGGACTCAAAATTATGCTGCTTCTGTCTTTGATGGTGCAGGTACCATGAGCGGAAACCTTCCAGGCACACAAAAGAGATTAAAAGACATGTTTCCTGGTACATACTTTGTACACTGCAGAAACCACTCTCTGGGTTTTGTCCTCCAAGAAGCTGGATCTACAATTGTCCTGGCCACTGATGCATTGAGCTCTGTTCACCAAAACACCATTCTTCTGAAAGCGTTACAGACCAGTCTTTGTGATGAGAATGTCATCATGTTGCAAGCCTGTGTCTGTTGCACTAAGTGAGAGAATGTTCAGCACCTTTCACTGTTTGAAGACCTCACTCCATACCACAATGACGCAACACCGTCTGACACACTGGGCTGTAATGCATGGACACAAAAACTTGTGCAATGGAAACACTTTGCACATCCTCTTGGAAAACTTCATCACCAAAACGAACCAGTTTGGAAAAATTTGGGGAATGATTTGAAGCATTGCTTTGCCATATATTTAAAAAAAAAAATATTACTAGACCTGTGTTTGTTTTGATATTACGATCGAAAAAAATATTTGGGCCTGAGCTTTTATCCCGTAAGCAAATTTCATTCCTGGGCCACTGTCAGCAGTGTATACTGAATGTTTTAGTGTCAGAAATAACACATACACAGAATCACACCACCCATACACGTTGCTATATGATGTGTTGAGGTATGTGTATTTGTATACATACCATAAACACTGGCACCATTAATAGTATCCCCACCACTACATCACTGTGGTTGTGTACACCATTGCTACACAACAGCATCACCTTGAACCAATGAAGCAGCTTCTTGGCAGATGGTCACACAGACAGAAATAACAACCAAATTTCCCTTGACCCTTCAGCATTTGAACCAGCCAAATCTGGCCCAAATATTCTACCTTTTTTTCTGTTCAAAGCAGCCCTTCAATGTCATTCTAATATTATAAACAATCACACCATTGAAATCTTGAAGCTATGAGATAATGTATGATTAACTGAAAACAGTGTGGATAAATAAGGATTACATTTGACAATAATCTGAATAATGCCAAGGGGTCAAGTCACACTTGAAAAAAACAAAAGAACGACACATTGGAAAAGCAATGTCTGAATAAAAGACTGGAGGGTCACTGCTTGAAAGTCTGATGATCGGTCTACTAGATCAGTGTTGACCTTGGGTTGAACAATACTCCAACACTAACACCACATTTTCATTATTACCACCTTCACCACTAGGCTACCACCTCACCAAATTCCATACTGCACAGGTCCTGGATGCAGAATCTCTCAAGAGAGAATGTTTTGCACATTGTGAAGCTGGGAGTCCATCAAGCAAAGTCAGTTCTTGTAATAATAATGAAGGTTTTCTGTATTTCCCTACACTCTTTCCATAGCCAGAACATTTAACTATTGACGACCAGGTCACTTTCTATACGTAGATACTACAGTGTGGTATAATTCATCCATAAAAAAGACATTTAAATATTAGCAACTCATTAATTAACATTAACAGACAGAAAAAAAAGTGACTGATCAAAAAGCGTTGTGAGTGGATTTGGATGATGGAAACTGAAAGAAGCCTGTTGTGTGTTTGTGTCCGTGTCCATGTCTTGACATCATGTGATTGTTGTAAATGAATGTTACTAATTCCCCATGTTCTGTGAAAATATTTCCGGCATGAGGAAATATTACCTTCCTTAGGAACAAGTTTGGCAACAGGAAGAGCTTCAAATAAACTCTGTCCAACCCAGCAAAGCATGGAAAAGGGAACATTAAGAGGATGGTTGGCATTCACTGGAATGGTTTCTGCTCCAAGAATTTCAGGAAGAAATGAAGATCCTATGTGGGGAAACTTTTATAAGGTACTTCTCATTTTGAAGAAGTTGATGTTATCAAGTTCAGCAGGATAGCTTTTACTGAAACTTTTCAGTTGTGGCCATCATATTATTGGTCACTGATAAGGGAGAGAAATTCAGTGAAGCAAAGAAGATGTTTCCATTACATTTAAGATTGTTGAAGTGAAAGAGCAATGCTGTGGAAATAAATGACACAAAATTGTGTTGTCCAACCAACGTATACCAAATGTTTTAAGATAGAAACTATGTGACACGTCCATGTTTTTATAACACAATACACCTTTCAAACCACTCCAAGAAGTGGAATTATTGGTGGAAGACATGGCTATTACACCAAATATCCATTTGTGAGAAGAATCTTGTATGAATGTATTTAACAACTGAAGAAAACACCAATTCTCAACTAATTCCATCCCCAATAATGTTTCTTGTATTCTCTAAGCCATCAGCTTTAATCATCTCTCACTTCTTGCTAATATGCCAGCTAATCTTTCTCCCACTTTTTGCTGTCTAATCTTTATCTCTGCACTGAATTATATCAATTACTGTAGATGTTTATTAATTTAGTCTGTTCTTTCTATTTAGCAGAATCACAATCATCTTACAGAGGACCAGAAACAACACACCATTGGCCATGAGGAATCTCTGAGAATTCACAATGGCTTCCAACCAAATTGGAATTGAGCAGAGAGAAACAACATGAAGAAATCCTGGAAGAATTAGGTTTAAAATGTCTACTGCCTTTTCATAACATCTGTCAATGGGGGTCTAACGAATAATCTGCAAATTATTAATCCTACATGATATATACTCACTACACCCATATAATAATAATAAAACATTGTGTACAGCGCTCAGGTGCACTACAACTCATCTAAAGTGTATGTATAGTGCATAGGGTAATGTACAAGCGTCAGGAAAAGAACAGTGCATGAGTCATGACATACACATATGTGTATGAGTATGGAAGGGGGACAATCAGGTGTAGTTTTGGCGGATTTCAGAAAGCATGAGGGCCTTAAAGGATGCAGTGTCATGGCAGTCAACAACTGACGCAGGCAATTTGTTCCATGCTTCAGCAACTCTGAGCATGAAAAAATGTTTCCGAAAGTCATGGGAGCTGTGCTGTTTTCTGACTTTGTAGGCATGTCCACGTGTGTTGGACACATGGAGATCAAAAAGGTGTTCAGTGTTGTTGTTGGTGAGGTGGTTGATAACCTTGTGGGTGTTTACCAAGTCCGTCGCCAGATGCCGGAGCTTCAGTGAATCCATGCCCAGGGAAATATATTTATTTTAGGAGTGTATAGCAGTGAGAGAGAGAGACCATTACCAAGACAGACTTGTGAAAACTCCAAAGAGACAATTACCTTCACCTCCAGGTGATGCTAGAAATTGACTGTCAACGACCATGACGACCAATTGTAGGATAATTTTTCAAAGTGAACATAAAGACTTACACCAGTGGAGTTTAAGTCAGCTTCTTACAAATGTCTGCTCTTGGAGTTTGAGAAAAGAAACATCCCCTTATTGATATTCCAACAAGAAATTAATATTTTCAAAGTTGCCCTTAATTAATCACCTCGTTATTTTATGGTTTAAGCTTTATCTTCACAGACTGGTTTTTTGTTTTTAGATGTATAACAAATATGACCAATATTTTAAACAATTTTATGTATTTTGTTAGTTAAAAGTTTGATAAGAAAAATATTAATCATGTAGAAAAATTACTCAGATTATCACCAATCTCAAATTAAAAAGTGTAATTATTAGCAGCTGTGATTAAGTGTAACAGAACCCTCTGCTGGAATATGAACCCAGATGTCATATGAGTTGGGTGACTGCTCTATTCTTTCAAGCAGAAAATAAGGTCACCTATTATTGATTTCTCATCAACAACATCATTTGTCGGCAATCATATGAACATTAAATTGTTCTTAATAAACTGTTTCCATCTGTTGTTTTATGTCACTGAGATATTAATTAGTGTACAAATTCTCATTCTTTACAATATATTTAAATGATACAGAAGTGGAGGGAAACCTTTAATCATGGGTTAATCCAATTAAAATAGGTTCCACTCACACACATATTCAAAAACTAAGATGGGAAAGTAGTTTGACTGGTCTGTCTGTCTGTCTGTCTCATATTCATCATCAACATAAACTTATTGCCACACTAATTTAACAGTCACATGCACATACAACCATTAACTGCAAGGGACGCTCCATGGTACTCATCCTGTCACTGTTTTTGTAAGTTTATCTTTTTGTTTTTTTTGTTTTGTTGATATAAATATTCTGTTTCTTGCTGTTGTTGTTTAGTCTCAGGTCAACTTTGACACTAACCAGCCTATAATCGAAGACAATCCAGCTGCGGCCATCCCATATTTTAGGGCTATATAGGACTACAGATTCATCACCCTTTTTTTAAATCCAAGTTGGTATGATTTGAGGGATATTTGATTGCTATCTTTAGCAGGCTGAGCTATCAGTAGTGAGCTATCAGCTGTCAGTAGTGAGGGTCATTTTAGATTCTTTTATTATGTATTCAATGAAATCATTTCAGTTCCCTGACCCCGTGTTGGGATGCTTGGGGTAATGTTTACAGTTTCTCCAGTGAATAGAGTTCGGTTGTTAACTTCAGCTGGTTGTAGGGTCACTAAACACTTCTCTCCCCTGCATTGTCTTTCTGCTGCCCCGTTGCCTTCTTCAGCTGCAAACATTTCTTTTGTGCCAGCTCGATTTTTACTCATCTTCCTATACATATATCATTAATGCACACACATGTAATGTATTTAACTGTTTAAGGGCCTGCCTCCTTATATACAGATTTCCACAGACATTCATCAATGATAAAGCATACAAAATTACAGCCAGTCACGCATCAATGCACACAGACATACAATAAATAAACACATGAAATGATGAAGTCTGCATTGTTCGTTTTCTGCTAGAATGGGTTGAAGGAACAAATGAATCCCTAGCACCGAGGCCTCGTTTCAGATCCACATCACCTTTCTCTTGCTTCATCTTTTTTTCATGCAAGCGATTTTTTCCTTCTTTTTGTATTGTATTTCTCTTATCCTTGAAAGTGCTGTCAGCAAACATCACCATTTTTACCTTTAATCCTTTTCACACAATGTAAATATTCACACACACACACATGTACATGGTTTTTTATACATTTATAAGGGAAGTGGCATAATTAATAAAACCTATAAACACACCAGTTGTTGCTTGTCTATATTTCTCTTCTTTTTTTAAAGCAGTTGTTTGTTTGTTTGTTTATGTCCCCTAAAATATTTTTCACTACATCAACATGTAGTCTTTTCAATAAACATCTTGAAAAGGATACAGGTTGATGTTGGCTTTGTTAGTTACGATTCTTCCCAAATATAACAACTGATTTCAACAAATGGTTTACAAGATCAAAGTTCTTGTAAACACAAATTATATATCTGGGCTTCAATACAGTTTCTGCCCTCCAGTTCTACTCACAAAGCTTTGATCAACCTGAGGCTAAAATAGAAGACATTTGCCTGAAGTGCCATGCAATGAAATAGAACTCAAGACCACAACATAACAAAGTGCTCTCCATATCCACCCAGCCATGCCTATCCCTACATAATGACATTTGTCATATTTTGCTGTTATTCAGCTCCAAGTCATCCCTCACTGAACAGACTTATTGATCAAAGGCTTTCCAGACACTATTTCCAGGAGCAGTGCATCCCACACTAAATGTCATTTGATGTAGCTTTTCTCTGTTTAAGTAAGGAGTTTTGTAGGAGATGTGACTGCTGTTTCAGGTAATTCAAATGACTGCCTGGAGACAAAGCTGATCAATTTCCATGTCTAAAATAATATGCCTGCATGCATGTATGTGTGTGTGTGTGAGCATGTATATATATATATATATATGTATATATATATATATGTGTGTGTGTGTGTGTGTATGGATTATTTGTAGAAATACATAAATCAGGAGGAGAAGCACACTCTAAGGTGTAGAGCAGTTAATGCTATAGTGGGGGGGGGGTAGTTCGGTTTATGGGGTTACCCTGGGTTTCTCACTCATAAGGGGTTTAGCCTTACAGCATATCTTCAGACTAGTAGTATTTGGGGGCTGAAGATACGTCAAAGACTAAACCCCTTATGAGCGAGAAAACCAGGGTAACCCCATAAACTGGCTTACATTGTAATATATATATATATATATATATATATATATATATATATATATAGATAGATAGATAGATAGATAGATAGATAGATAGATAGATAGATAGATATAAAGCACAGTTTATTCACGATCAGAGGCATTCATAAACAGAGGTGCTACTGTATTAAATGAATCTGAGAAAGACAGGAGATAAAGTATGATTTATTGATGATCAGAGCTGTTCGAAAACAGAGATTCTACTGTATTTATATATATATATCATCTGATTTGATGAATTTTATGGGGGTTTCTGTCTGATGATACTTTGATATATATATATATATATATATATATGCATGCATACCTGTTAGAAAGTATAGAAAACAGACAACCTCATTGGTATTCAATAATTGAGACATGACATAATATTAATTACAGAATTGTATTAGCTGTAGTTGACCATGACACAAGAGTGGAAATGCTTTCAAAACACAAGAATCAATTCACTGTTGATTGCATAGACAGAACATCGAAAATGAGTATAAAAAGGAAATAAGCATCTTTATCTTCTATCTTTTGCTTGTTTCAGTCAAGTGTCTCCTGCTGTAACTCTACAACCCCAGGCTGGTCAAAGCCTTATGAGCAGATTTTGTAAATGAAGCCTGTTGTGTGTGTGTGTGTGTGTGTGTGTATAGATGGATGGATGCATGAATATGTTTTGTGTTTAACCTTGTTTAAACATCCTGTGATGAAATAAACATTATCATCATACACAGTTCAATACAAGCATGGTTCATTTCATTTTCTGTGAAAAGCATGTCTAGCTGTGAGAAAATATTACTTTTGCATTGAAACCGGTGTGGCTGAGTGACAGAAAAGACATTCAGCTACAAAATGTCTGTCTCAAGAAATTCCTCTTCACTCATCTCATGCAAATGCTGATAATGACGTAAGCATATATGTAGGCAATGGCCTAGTGGTTAGGGTAGCGGACTCGCAGTTTCAATTCCCAGACCGGGCGTTGTGAGTGTTTATTGAGCTAAAACACCTAAAAGCTCCACAAGACTCTGGCAGGGGGTGCTGATCCCTGCTGTACTCTTTCACCACTCTTTCTGCTGTTGGCCTGCTCGCTTAGCTAGCGGGGTGGCGTCATTCGAACTCATTGTGACCAGTGATGTGTAACTACATCTGATGGACTGGTCGGTCAAGTGAGTGATCAAGTGATATATATATATATATACATATATATATATATATATATATATATATATATATATATGCATGCTAGAGGTTAACTAACTGTTTTACCATGATCAATTGGATCTTTATATATATATATATATCATTCTCTTCATCATTGTCGTTTAATGTCCACTTTCCATGCTGGCATAGGTCGGACAGTTTGACTGAGGTCTAGAAGCTGTAGGAATCTGCACTAGGCTCCAATCTGATCAGGCAAAGTTTCTACAGCTGGATGCTCTTCCTAATGCCAAACACTCTGAGAATGTAGTGGGTGCTTTTTAAGTGCCACTGGCATGAGGGCCGCAGTCAGGTGGTACTGGCATCAACCACGTTTGAATGGTGCTTTTTACATGCCAGCATGCAAATGGAATCTCTATATATATAAACGGCAAAATGTCTGTGTGCGTGTCCTGGATACAAATCCACAATTTTTCAGTTAGAGGGCTCGCACTTTCTATGGTCATTCAAAACCGTCCAAGGAAAGCCATTAAAAAATCAATAGAAGTGACTTTTTTGTGAATTTTCTATCCAAAACCCAATCAAAATGCCTGAAACTAGCTGTATATGCATGCACTAGCATTATGACCAGGCGTTGTCAGGTCATAGGGCTAATATATAAATATATTTTCCATTTGAATGAATGTCTATGTGTTGATTATATGAAACATTTCTAAGGGAGGAATCTTTGATTTGCTGTTCATGCCCCACCCCCTCTCACCTGGCTGGTTCAGTAAAATGGGAATAGCTGAGTGGAGGTGACATGAGCCCAGCCAGATCTGAGGAGCAGAGGTCATTATAGGATCAGAATAAAAGGCAGGGAGTAGAGAGAGCGAATGCATCTGTGAATGCCAGCAGTTCAGTTCTGTGAAAGACACAACACATTGTAAATATTTCAGTTATATTTTATTTGAAATGTTTAAGGTAAGTTGTTGTTCATGCAATTACTGCCTTTCCCCAATAAGTAAAAAGCACATCTTTAAAGATGAAGACATAGTCTCCATGAAGGCACCAAAATACCAACTGATGACATCAAAGAGATGTTAGCACTGTGCCTAAGGACACTGAGTTCCAGATTGATTATGAAATTTACCAAAAAGTGCAAGGAATAAATAACTGTGTGTTTTCCATCATCATCAAAGCAATGGCACTCATTCACATGAAATGCTTTGAAGATTTAGTTCTAGAAATGACAGCAATGATAAAGATATGTGAATGACAGCCTCATACTTTGGAAGCCTCAACAGAAAGTCCGAGATGTAGGTAGATGACATAGACTCTGTCTACGTGCATCAGTTCAGTATAAGATGGAAAAGGATATAACCAACCAGCATGCCATCATATATACTGGTGAAAAATACAGAAGATCAGTGGATCAAATCCCTGCTGGCACTGAAATCTAACCCTTTAGTGTTCGCATTATTCTGCCAAAATTAATGCTTCTTCATCCACATTGTTTTGAACTAATCAGGCATTATCTTGTAGCTATGAGATTTTGATGAGGTAGCTGTTAATTTTTAAAATGATATTGTAGGGTTGGTGTGAGAGACCAGATCTGGTCATTTTGAATGCTAAAGGGTTAATCTGTAATTGAGAGAGTCTTTATATGATTGCTCAATCTGTTTAGAAATAGCTGCTAAATCTCCCTCAAATTGTACCACCACAAAAACAGCAAAGACATATTGGAAAAGATGGGATGCCTTTCATCAAAGGTATGCTCATTAACCTAGGGTTATACAACAATAATAGATAAAATATGAGTCTCACCACAGCATCCCTTCAGTATTAAGTGTCTACAACACCAGGCAAAAACAATGTGGACTGAGGTATTAGCTTATGCAGACGATATGAATTACCTGAAAACTACCTTCCTGCATAACAAATGTGTTGCCTCTCATAGAAGACTCACAGCCTATCGCAGTAGATTCACAACCACCCTCAAGCTTAAGGTAGGGATCAAATAAAATTCTCTGTTTCTACCTTACTGGAAGGGATTGAGACAGCTCACAAAATCTACAACAATTATAATATCAGAACTGTGTACATATGTAACATCACATTTTGATGATTTCTCACCAAATTGAAACTTACCTCGGAATGGCCAGAATATAGAAACTACATTTACTACACTTATTGCATCCTTTAAGCTGAGAAGTCTTAAAGAGAGAATCTGGGAGGTCCGTAAAGGTAAGAATTAAGAAATATTATATAAAAGTCTTAGAGAGGGGAGAAACTGTCATGAACGGTTGGAGAGACATGATGTAAGAAATGGAATTGTTTTGCTATGGAGTGAATTGATTCTATAACTGATAAAGAATCATGGTGGAAAAATAGAAAAAAAGAAATCCATAAAAAGCTGGCTGAAAACCCAGGTAATAAACCTAGCACTGACCTTAGCTCAACACTGAGTTACCCAAACAGTAAAATCCTGCTCTGACATTAACTCAAAATGCTTGCTATTACTGAAAAATACATTGAAACGACCCAATATGGTAGCATAAAATGTATATACAATGCAAAAGTAAGGATAAGGTTGTTGTTTTTCCCTCCTTGCTTGACATAATTCGTTAACATTGCAATGGGGAAAAGAACAGAAAGAGAAATTAATGTGGAGCAACGAGTGAAACTTGAAGGATTGGGATCAGTTGTTAAAAAATGTTCTGTCCACTTTTGTGTTAGTTTTGTGACAATCCTAGCAACAGCATAATGGATGAACGTGTTTCAACTGTTAGTTTAGAAAGGAAGATTCCTACTTTGAATCTAGTCTCAGATAATAGATACATACATCGCAGAGTAAGACATCTAAGAACAATCAAAGATTGAAACTGAGACGAGGTTAATAGTCTGAGATATTTGCCTTGTTTTTGTTTGTTTATCATTCATTGAAGAATAAAAATTACCTGACAACACCATTAAAATGTTGAACAGACAGACGCTCCTCAAACCATAAGCTAAACAAATGACTGCTAGAAATAGCAGGAAGATTTCCTGTACAATTTATTTTCTATCAGCTTACAAAAGAAATGCAGCCCAAGATGTCTGGGTAATAAAAAAAATAGGGATGTTCTTTGATTATAGGTCTGTTTAATTAGGGTTAAACTGGGACTAAATAACGGGTTAAAAGTATGGAGAATCTATTCATTTTAAATTGATAGTATCAACTGGAAAGCAGGTTAAACCTGTAATTTGTTCCCCAAGATACCAACAATTTTTTTATTAGCAAATTTTGATTGTATTTCAGTTAAGCAGATGAAGAAATATAAATTTGAGACTCTAATGAACAGCCAGCTGTCATTAGCTGCTTTAATTTGCAATAAAAGACATTATTGTGGACGAGGAAAAGTTGTAATAAACTTTGATTTGTACTTTTAAGGCATGTTGAATAGTTTTGTTGCTGGAACGAGGAACAGCCTAGAAGTAATGAAGTTTCTATAGTAAAGTTATTGCTAAAACAACCAAAGTCTTCCATTTTGAATTCTTGGAGGGAAATGATTGCTATATCTCTTATGTAAATAGAGAAAAATGAAAAGAAAGATCTCTCTCTCTCTCAGATCATTGTCATTGTTTTAACATCCACTTTGCTTATGGGGCAGACAGAGTCTGTTGAGACAGATTTTCTGCAGTCAGACCCCCTTCCTATAGCCAACCCTCACTTGTTTCCTAGCAAGGTAGTATTTTCCCAGGGCCAGACATTTTTTTACTGAATATTGGAAATGAATGACTGATCAGGTTGTGTCAGGCTTTGTATTACTAAAAGACCATGTATTTTTTAAATCTAAGAATTTCTTTCCAACTGAATTCAGGGATCAGAAACTTTCACAAAATGCTAGCACCTTGAGAAGTTTCTACTATTAAACTGGAGAATCCCATCTTCTCCAAATTAGACAAACAGTTTTCTTCAGCCTTTCCCTGTTGGATTAATCACACCAATCATTGTTAATTCCCCTCTTAATGGACCGAAGGGACATAACTCTAATCTCTCTGCCTTTCAAGCTTTCTTTTTCTCGTTTTCCTCTTTCTTTTCCATGTTAATCTTTTCTTTGCTTGTTCTTCTTACAGAGCAGCCATGTTTATTTGGGGGAACTGAACAATTGCAGGATAGCATCTGACATTCTTTTACAAGTGTGTTTGGTCACTGTACCATCCAAGTAGGAAAATTATGGTGACTCACATTTAAATCCTGTGCTTATAAAATGATATGATTTTATAAGGATAAAATGCTTCTTTCAGTCTCCATCAACCAAACCCATTCACAAGGTTTTGTTGTTCTGGGACTAGAGTGGAAGGTATTTGGCCAAGGTACCACACAGTGAAAGTGAACCTGAAACTCTGTGGTCGAGAAGCAAGCCTCAACGAAATTCCATGCAACGCTTACAGACATGGGAAAGAAGACATTAACCCAATGATGATGATGATGATGATGATGTCTTTTCTGTCTTCATTTTTACTTGTTTCGGTCACTGGACTGTGGCTATAAATGGTTCACTCAAACGGATCGACCCCAGTACTTGTTTTAGGCTTAGTACTTATTCTAGCAGTCCCATCCCATTTTGTCAAACCACTTTAAGTTACAGGGACATAAACACACCAACACTGGTTGTCAAGGGGCAGTGTTGGATATATCCATAGATACACAACACATACTACACACATGCACCCGATTAGCTTCTTTCAGTTTTTATCTACCAAATCCACTCATAAAGCTTTAATCAACCTGGGACTACAGTAGAAGACCCCTGCCCAAAGGATCATGTGCAGCAGGAAGAGTGAACCAAAGACCCCACGGGTTGGGAAGCAAACTCCTCAGTCACGCACTCAGTTACATTATATACGTGAAGGCCTTGTGGTTAGGGAGTTGCAATCACAGTCACTAGATTGTGGATCTGATTGCCAAATGGTGTGATGCGTTATGTTCTTGAGCAAAACCCTTCATTTCATGTTGGTCCCGTCCACCCAGCTGTAAATGGGTCCCCCTACAAAAGAGTAGCTTTCTGGTCAGAGGGAATGTCGACTTGCTCCCCCTCGCCAGCAGCAAGCGGTGCACACTCATCAGAATTTTGCTTCCACCAAATGCATCAGGCAGAGATATTGCATGAAGTTTTGCCAAAACTTTAGTGATGTTCAAGGCATCCAGAGATTCAGCAGGCGTTTGGTGATGATAACAGCATGGGTAGGACTCAGATGAAGGAGTGCTACAACTGGTTCAAACATGGTTTCACCTCAGCGGAGAGCAATGCACACTCAGGACATCTTGGTTTTCAGAAACGAGGAGCCAGTTGAGAAGATTCGGCAAACAGTCATGGAAGACCTTTGTGTAACAACCCAGGAAATGGCTCACAAAATGGAAATAAGCACAAGGATCAGTGCATTGCATTTTAAGAGAGGATTTGTGCATGTGAAGAGTGTAGGCAAAATTCCTCCCCAACGTGCTGGCAAAGCAGCAAAAGCAACTCCAGGACATGCTGGACTGTGCAAACCATGACCCAGACTTCATGAAGAAAGACCATCATCACCGGTGATGAAACATGGGTTGATGTTCTCTGTGCAATGTTTTCGGTCATCTGGGAAATCAAAACTCTAACAAACTCACACATAGCACCATGACATGACTGCCACACTGATTGTTAGATGTGGATTAAACTCTTTGCTGGTCTATCAACTTTGGTTATTGTGTTAGAAATCTGCTTAAACAGACCTGACCCCTTAATATTTAATAACATCAATACAAACCAACAAAGGAGTCTATGCATGGTTACTCAAACTGCTGGAAATAGCAGGTGAATTCCCTAAATGCACACCCTAATGTCTCAAGAGAAGATACACTGAACAATGCAAGGTTTGACATTGAAAACGAGAGATGGTCTTGGTCAAAAGATCTTTGGCCTTAAGTCTGTTCAGTTAGGGTAAAATCTGAAGCCCAACTCCACTGGAACTGACTTCTGATAACTGCATCAATAACCACAGCATCTCCACAAATCTGTTCTTTCAGTAATCAAACATCCATCTTGAAAGACTCCTCATCAATTGTACCAATCCTATCACCTTTGTTCAGTAGCAGCTGTGATAGTATCTATAGCCATTGTGGTTTCTATAACCCTGTGTATTGTGAGATGTAACAATGTGAGAAATAGCTCATCTGAAAGAACAGCAGAAGAGAAACAGGCATACCAATGTCGCAATGAGATGAGACAGTTGATCTATCAAGGTAACAACAGTGTACCTGTGATGTCAGGTAATCGAGGAGAGATGTCAGACAGATATGGTCATTCGAGGAGCCATTACTATCCTGAAGACTGCAATCCGCCCCCCCAAAAAAAACATTGCATGCATGATATATTATGCTTTTTGGGCTTGTGTCGTTAATATTAGCTTTTCATAGTTTTCTAAAATCAAAATTAAAATCTAAGGCTGCTCTGGATTCCTTCTTTTCCCATAAAAAAGAAAGTTTTGGGATTTGATGTTGTCACACTTTGGTCTTTATTGATTTTAAGCAGCTAAATATTTTCATATTTAAATAATTCTTAAATCTCTTTCATATAATTGAGTTGGAACAACCTGCCAAGATGCGTTTCTATGTATCATGTATGAGTTGTCTTGAAATACAGTTTCAACACTGCATTGTTAAAGTGTTATCATTAAGCAGTATCTTTGATGATCTTTTAAATATCTGTCAGGTGAGTTTTAATATTGGTTAGTTTAAGTAATGTAGAGGTCAGCCTCACCTCAAATCCTGTGGGTGGTGGCAGACACTGATTGAACTGATGATGCCTTCTTTCCCTCCTCCTCCTATTCAATATTGTTTGCTTATTTTAATCCATTGAAGGAAATTTCTCTCAGATTTTCCTTTCATTCTGTATTTGATTCATTTACTTTTACACAGAAAGCAAGACAATCATTGATCGACCCCCTAATATAGAACTCATCCCCATCCCCTAAACTTTGTATCAATCTGTCCTCAGTTCTGTCTTCACCGACCACCAGGAACTCCCTTCTTTTAAACAGATATAGAAATGTTATATTCTCAGACAGGTGATGTCAGTGATTCTGTTGGATTCCTAATGAAATACCATTCATGTCAGGTAAACAGAATTACTTTGTAATCTTTTGTTCTTTGGATTGTGGCCATGCTGTAGCACTTCATTCAAGGGTTTTAGCCATGCCAGTCCATCATTATTTCTATCTGCAATTTATTTTATTGAGCTTTATTTATTGAATCACACAATGTTATACGTTTTATGACAAACCCACACAACATCTTCGGCAAGGTTTCCTTACACCAAATTCTACTAAAGGGATGTTTGTCAACCTGAGTTTGCAGTAAGACACATTTGCCCATAGTGCTATGCACCAGCGTAGCCAGAGTGTCTGCTGCCCCGGTCGCCCCTTCCGTTTGCCCCCCCACCCCACCCCAAAGCTACATATTGCCTATAGCAATAAAAGTGCCGCCAAGGACGGACTGCCTACCCGCCCCACCCCCAGCTATGCTAGTGGTGCTGTGTTGTGGTATCAAACCCCAAAACTTGATTATTTTTCTTTTATGTTAAGTTCTTGATTTTTATTATTTCTAAATAAAACCCTGAAAAATGTGAGGTTAGTTATTGTTGTATGTTTTTCAGGGTCCCTCGCTGTTCAGGCACTGAAACTCAAAGGGAGATAAACAGGGAAAAAATAAAATGCCTTTAACCCTTTCATTACCAACATGGCAGAAACCAGTTCTGGCTCTGTAGTACAAGTGTCTTGTTTTCATAAATTTTGAATTAAAATCTTCTACCAAACCTTAGTCGCAATTTATGTTCCTAACACTAGCTGAATGACAACTAAGTTATTTTACTAAATTCTTTGAAAGAAACACAGAGCATCTCAACAGAAATAGAGTAACAAAAGGGTTAAACTCAGAAATACTCATTAATTTTATCCATTATTCATCTCAGATATTATTTTATCTAGGAAAATAATAAGTTTTCATTAAAGCACTATGAGGAATCATCTAGACTAAAGTGTGTGATATTCTTTAAATGGATCATGCGAAAGAAATAGAAACTTCACTAAATACGTGGATATACTCTCTTACTCTTTTACATGTTTCAGTCATTTGACTGTGGCCATGCTGGAGCACCGCCTTTAGTCGAACAAATCGACCCCAGGACTTATTCTTTGTAAGCCCAGTACTTATTCTATCGGTCTCTTTTGCCGAACCGCTAAGTGACGGGGACGTAAACACACCAGCATCGGTTGTCAAGCAATGCTAGGGGTACAAATACAGACACACAAACACATACACATACACATATATATACGACAGGCTTCTTTCAGTTTCCGTCTACCAAATCCACTCACAAGGCATTGGTCGCCCCGGGGCTATAGCAGAAGACACTTGCCCAAGATGCCACGCAGTGGGACTGAACCCGGAACCATGTGGTTGGTTAGCAAACTACTTACCACACAGCCACTCCTGCGCCTATGTTAGATATTTTGAAAAAACAACAACAAAAAAAAGCAAATGAAATATGAAATAATTATTTATATAAGCAAGATGAGTGATAAATGAATATTGACTGGATGTGTGGAGAGGTTGTGTCACTAAGGTATTTCTGAGAGAAACAAATGGACTGGGATGGATCCAGAATGCTAATACATGTAGCCTACACTACAACATACCATGTGATAACTGGAGTTGTTTATCACCCCAGCAAATTACTATCAAGACACACAACTTTCTGACATCCTCACAACTGCATCAAAGAAAACAGATCCCTATCTTTTCATCACTGGTTATTTCAACTATTTAGAGATTGTTTTGGAAACCTTTCTCCATCAACTGGAAATTGCAAGAGATTTCCTAGATTCAGTCCTGGATTCAAACCAGTCCCAAGAAGTCATTTCCCACAAGAGGTGACAACACTTGGGATTATGCTATTTCATCACTGCTCCAGAAACTGTTACCAGCATCACGATCAAGGACTCTTTGGGTCACTCTAATCATACCCTGATCATTGCCAATCAGTGTCTTATGAGTAGAACGTAAAGCCACTACCACCTCCAAACTGCTTACTTTGACTGGAATTCCTCTTGTACAGCATTTAAAATGGCCTGCATTTTACGATTCTAGAGATAATGCTATGCTTCAGCAAGTCTTCAATTCAATCTGGGCTGACGTGCAAAGCATCTGTAGCATTAAAAACCTCAAGAGTGCAATCTGGGATACTGCAACAGCCTGCCTTGTCAGGAAAGGAAGAGGAGATGCCAAACATGGATACAGATTATATTAAAACAGCACAACCATATCAAGCAAATGACTAAAAAAGGAGTATTTAAATCTAAAGAAGAAAGAGCGACCCAGATAGTAAAGTGTTCTAGAAATACATACATTTGAAACAGTTGCCTCACTCTAGTCAACACTCTCTGAAATCCCCATGCAGGGCAGATTACTGATGATCTCAAAAAGTGTGGGGACACATGGTGCCAAATTCTGTGCTGGCATTTTGACTTTTGAAAACCCAGACACTCCATCTCCAACACTACTGACTGTCTTTTAGTGTTTTAGTCCATGTATCACACATCTACCTGTGCCTTTTTTTATTGCTATCTTCTTCTGAACTATGACAGCTTTCTGCCTCCTCTTTTAAACATTTTCAATGGGTTGTCATGCACCTGAGTACTGTATGCAATAATCTCATTATTATCACATTATACAATATCATACAACACTTATACATGATAATATACATATCGCATATAATACATGTCACATGAATCGGAACAGAAGTTTTCTACCACTGGAAAAATCTATTCTATTTAATCTGATAGCATTAATGTCTCAAGTTTGCTCATTTGAAATCAACTCCACTACTTGACTGGCCCCGGAGGACAAAAATTGAAATTGACCCTTTAAAGATTTGAAACTGTTTATGTTCTACCAATCTTGCAAATTTACTAAATTGAATGAAATACCATAAAAAAAAACTAGAAAAAATAAAAGAAAAAAATGAAATATATCGTTGTATAAATTGTAATAAAAGCAGCATTGTTGTAATATAAATTAAAATATCTGAAAATAGGAACTGATTTAAAATTAGAATAAATGGAGAGCGACTTAGGCTAATTAATATGAAATGAAAATAATTGCTGTAAATAAGTCTTGATATAACTATTATATTATTAGAATAATCTGGCTGTTAAGGAAATATCCTTAGCACTTGGTGGATTACTTGTGTCTTTAAATTATTGTGAAAAAACTAATTAATTTAGAAAATGAATTATTCAGTTGCCTCTTAATTATCTCCCCATCAATCATAGGCATCGTTTAACGACACACAATAAAAAACAACATTTTCAACTATTGCATTTTGCTAATTTCCCTTCTTTATCAGTTTACTGATAGTTTAATATTCAAAATATGATGTGAAATAGTGATAAAAAGTAATTTTAATGAATCGGAACACTGAGACAGCATGATTTAATATTTTCATGTTGGATTTACATAATTTCTCAGTTGTCATTTCTATAACTAAATAAGATTTCTTTAACTTTCTCTCACAATGTAACTGATAATAAAAATGGTGAGAATTAACTGAAGCCTATGATATATATTATCTGATTATAAAATATAATTTTAAAAGATTCTGTCAATGAATTTCGAACTGTCCCCTTTGGGTATCTCTGTGCATAGAACAGCCTTAGACCCTCCTGTCGTTTCTGTTTCCATTTAGTTTTGGAAAGTTACATGCTTCGTTTTGTATCCATTATTTATTAGTGTGTAAAGATAATGGATTCTTCCAGGGTATGTTGGCATCAGTTAAAGTATTACATCTTAGAACAAGTAGAGGAATACTAAATCTTAGAACGTTAACATGATGAAGCCCAGCAACAATCTCTCGCCAGAATCCCATTCTAAGTGTTTCAAAAGATCCATAGAGGTAAGATAGTTAAACAGTAGTCAATCAACATGTCTAAACATCTTTATTGTTATGCATACTGTCCCAGACTTGAGGAATTTGAGAATATACCTGTGGCCCCTTAGAAAACAGTGAGAAGTTTACTTAGGAAAAAATTGGTTCATTTATTGAGCCTTGTTTGTATAACACCTGTTATTCTATACACAGGTGTAAGGACAAGTAAGTGAATATTAATTTCATGAAAATTAAATTATATCTGCTAATGAAATAATGATCCTAACCTGAACTATCAGCTACCAACCTTTCAAATGCCTAACTGTTGGAAAATTTAAGTAAAATGAAATGTTTGCTATAAAGAAAGAAATTTTGCAAAAAGAAAATCTAATTGACAATAAAATCAGGTATATATGACTGATAAATTCTATTTATATATTTTACCTGGTCTGACCAAATTTGCTTAACTGTAATATCTATAATGTGTTGCTGTCTTTGAGAAGTGTAGATTTTGGGAAAAAATTGAAAACTGCTCATTTGAAACACTGGCCTTAACTTGTTTTATTGTTTGGTGCTGTTGTTGGGTCGTCTCCTTCATCTCTCACAGGGAAACACATCTCAACCAATCTAACTGAAGGTGGAGAAAGTATCATCCATCTCCTCCACACCCACCTTCCCGTTTACTAAACATCACACATAGACAGAATAGTGAGAGAAGAAAGAACTACAGATTCCCAATGACTTATTCACTTCACTAATCCATCAACATGTCACACCACAGCAGCAGTCATACTGGAGTATTAATAATACTGGAGAATACTGGGAATTTACACAATAAAGGTGAGTATGTTCCTGCTATTTCTGACACCTAAATCAGACTAGCTGAAAAATCTAAGAAAAGAAAAAAAAAAAAATAAACAAATAAGAAAACCAGCCAGAGAATTAGATTTATTAGTTAAGATAGAAAGCTGTAAGATTCTGAAGAATTTCGCCAAACATATCTAGTAGTAAATAATTTCCCCATATTCCTTGGAAAATTTCATATATTCTGCGAAAAATATATTGATAATAAATTAGATTTATTTTGTGTTGAAGAATTTGTTCTTTTATCAGGTTAAACAAGTTGGAAGATGTTGTTAATGAAAAAAGCTGTGCTATTGCTGGGACCATCTATCTAATATATCAGTAATACTGCACCAGCAGGAAAATAACTCTGTTGGATATTTTTAGACATTTTCCTCTTCTATTTCTTGCTTGGAAGGTTTATTGATCAGCTGTAATGTCTCCTTCTAATGGTTAGCCTCAGGCCTTATACAAGTGAGAAACTGTACACAAAGAATTGTTTCTTGTGTTAGTTGCTGGCCTTTAATTCCTCGGCGGGGCAGGGAGAGCCAGCAATTTTGTAGGAATAGGGGAGAAAAGAAAACCAACCTTATCCCATTTTAAAGTCATTTCTTTATTGTTATTAGTTAGATCAATGACCCTGCTCTGCCGGCCAGACGGTCATGCCAGCCTTCTGCATATTCTACCAATAATAACGTGGTTAATGCCCTTAGCAGATCTCTGCTGCTTCCACCTATCACTTCCTCTTTGCACTACCATCCCTTCCCCCCTCCCCCACCAGCACCACAGCACCAACTCCCTTCCCTCCCCGACCACCACCGTTAAGCTGCTTCAATTTACACTCTACAATGGAGATGAGCAGATATTCACTCCCATACAACTTACCTCAATTTATTCTTTGTTATTTCATTTCAATTGAAGCAGGCAGATTTCTTATTCCTATAGAAACACTGCGTATATACCTACACCACACACATGTATACATAAATATGCCTCTTTACGTGTGTGCATGTATGTAAAGCCATATTTATGTATGTGTATATATGTTCGTGTGTGTGTGTACTGAAATAATGCATGCATATAGACACATATACACACAAACATTCACCTATGCACAAACCAACTTATGTTCAAAAATACACATGCATGCAGAAGTTCCTTCCTACATGCACACACACACACACACACACACACACACACACACAGAGCAGAGGAACATATATACATAACTTTTCAGATCTGTTTATGTAGAATGTATGAATATTTCTTTAACACATACGAGAAATAAGCATCGGCTATGTTGTTTTCATGATGCTTGTATATAGATACACGTGTAAATGCATACAAACATTCACACCTGCACACAACATAAACACACACACACACACACACACAAAGGTTTATGCAATTTTAAGTAGATATTTATGCAAGGACATATACAGAAACATAGCCTTAATATTAAAGAGTGTGTGTGTGTGTGTGTTATATATCAGTCGTACTTTTTTCTGAGATTATTTTCTTCCCTAAAAGCATCCAACCTTCAGATATTCAGTGTATAAAAATAGAACGTTGGTGTTTTCCTTCTACCCACCCAGGCTCTCCAACTTTAATTTAATTTCTAATTAGCTGCCAGCTTCTTTGTTCCCCCCCCCCTTTATTATTTCAATTACACATCCTTTTTGTTCTGCTCCACAAGGTTGCAGTTGTTCAATGTTTTCAGCTTGACCTACCTGTTAAGTGTTGTGAGCAGCAGCAGCAGCAGCTACAGCAGGTACTTTCCGGAGAACATGCTTTCTTCATCAGTTTAAGGTGAATGGGGGTGGGGGGTGGGGGAGCGACAAAATAATTCTAGATTTGAACGAACAATCAAATGCGGACTGGTCTTGGGAGGAGAGTCTGAACTAGTTTCTCCAGGGATCGGTTGCTATCACACGAGAAGACAAATGTTTACTTCTCTAACTCAGAATGAAGGTCTTTCCTCTGTGTGTGTGTGTGTGTGTGTGTGTGTTGAAGTACAGGTGTTTTGGAAGAATTAAATATCTGTAGAGATTTTCCCAAAATGATGAGACTGGTGGAGACTTTTACCTGTCATTTAATGTGTGTCACTTTGGCTCTTTCTAAGTAGTTTGGATGATCTTCAAGAATCAGATAATAGAGACAAAAGCACACGACTGGAAACATTAAGTTATGAGGGTTGTACATCACTGACAACACACGCTATGGTACTGATAAACACACACTATAGTGCTGACAGACAACACTATAGTGCTGACAGACAGCCCTATAGTGCTTACAGACAACACTATAGTGCTGACAGACAACACTATAGTGCTGACAGACAACCCTATAGTGCTGACAGATAACCCTATAGTGCTGACAGACAACCCTATAGTGCTGACAGACAACACTATAGTGCTGACAGACAACACTATAGTGCTGACAGACAACACTATAGTGCTGACAGACAACACTATAGTGCTGACAGACAGCCCTATAGTGCTGACAGACAACACTATAGTGCTGACAGACAACCCTATAGTGCTGACAGACAACACTATAGTGCTGACAGACAACACTATAGTGCTGACAGACAACACTATAGTGCTGACAGACAGCCCTATAGTGCTGACAGACAACACTATAGTGCTGACAGACAACCCTATAGTGCTGACAGACAACACTATAGTGCTGACAGACAACACTATAGTGCTGACAGACAACACTATAGTGCTGACAGACAGCCCTATAGTGCTGACAGACAACACTATAGTGCTGACAGACAGCCCTATAGTGCTAACAGACAACACTATAGTGCTGACAGACAGCCCTATAGTGCTGACAGACAGCCCTATAGTGCTGACAGACAGCCCTATAGTGCTGACAGACAACACTATAGTGCTGACAGACAACACTATAGTGCTGACAGACAACCCTATATTGCTGACAGACAGCCCTATATTGCTGACAGACAGCCCTATAGTGCTGACAGACAGCCCTATAGTGCTGACAGACAACACTATAGTGCTGACAGACAACACTATAGTGCTGACAGACAACCCTATATTGCTGACAGACAACACTATAGTGCTAACAGACAACACTATAGTGCTAACAGACAACCCTATAGTGCTAACAGACAACACTATAGTGCTGACAGACAGCCCTATAGTGCTGACAGACAGCCCTATAGCGCTGACAGACAGCCCTATAGTGCTGACAGACAACACTATAGAGCTGACAGCCCTATGGTGCTGACAGACAACACTATAGTGCTGACAGCCCTATGGTGCTGACAGACAGCCCTATAGTGCTGACAGACAACACTATAGTGCTGACAGACAACACTATAGTGCTGACAGACAACACTATAGTGCTGACAGACAACCCTATATTGCTGACAGACAACACTATAGTGCTAACAGACAACACTATAGTGCTAACAGACAACCCTATAGTGCTAACAGACAACACTATAGTGCTGACAGACAGCCCTATAGTGCTGACAGACAGCCCTATAGTGCTGACAGACAACACTATAGTGCTGACAGACAACACTATAGTGCTGACAGACAACCCTATATTGCTGACAGACAACACTATAGTGCTAACAGACAACACTATAGTGCTAACAGACAACCCTATAGTGCTAACAGACAACACTATAGTGCTGACAGACAGCCCTATAGTGCTGACAGACAGCCCTATAGTGCTGACAGACAACACTATGTGCTGACAGACAGTATTGTAGTACTGACAGACAATGAGCGTTAGGCCTCATAGGGGCAAAGTGTTTGAGTTCCTTTTGAGTGTTGGGCCTCATGGAGGCAATGGCCAACACATTTTGCATTATGTCGTGCTTGGGAAGACCCTTCAAGCCGAGCAAAATTGCAGTCATGGCAGATACTGGTGTCATGCAAATGGCACATAAATGCACCCATTACACTCTTGGAGTGGTTGGCATTAGGAAGGGCATCCAGCCAGAGAAAGCCATGCCAAATCAGATTGGAGTCTGATACAGTCTTCCAGCTTGTCAGCCCTGGTCAAACCATCCAACCCAAGCCAGAATGGACAATGGACGTTAAATGATGATGATGATGATGACAGACAGCACTATAGTACTGATAGTCAATACTAGGGCAGTGAAAGACAACATTATAAAACTGATAGTCAATACTATAGTACTGACAGACTATGGTACTGATGAACAATGATATAGTGCTGACAAACAACACTATAATAATGACAGACAACACTATGGTACGATACACTACAGTACTGATAGATAGCACTATAGTATTGACAAATAACATTATAATACTGACAGACACTATAGTACTGACAGACAATACTATTATACTGGCAGACAATATTCTTCTCTACTCTAGGCACAAGACCCGAAATGTTTGGGGAGGGCGCCAGTCGATTAGATCAACCCCATTAAGTAACTGGTGCTTAATTTATCGACTCCAAAAGGATGAAAGGCAAAGTCAACTTCAGCAGAATTTGAACTCAGAACGTAAAGACAGATGAAATACCGCAAAGTTTTTCGCCTGGGGTGCTCACATTTCTACCAGCTTGCAGCCTTACTAACAGAGAATATTGTAAGACAACAGTCTAGTAGTGATATAGATAAAACTATAATACTGACAGACAACACTATAGTACTGAGAGACAAGGCTACAATACTGAAAACTCTCTCCAAGTGGCAAGCACTTAGTCTCATTGTTAAAATGAGTTGAGAGGATGATGAGGTTACAATTTCAGTTGCAAAGTACCAAGTCAACAACTTAGTTTCTGCTTCAAATTGCAGCTCCTTCTCTGTCAGTAATATCCTTCATACTGCTGGGTCTGAACTAGTTGCATGTGTTCAGATTCAGGCATGTATTAAGCAAACAATATTTGATATGTTGATTCAACAATTAATGTCTTACAATTTGGGGTTTTGTGGTTGCTTTTCAGATCTGTTGATCATTGCTTCCATTATGTTTGAGGCTCAAAACTCCAAACTAAATCAGTGTTTGATTCCTGATCTTGCAAATATTCAGAGTTTAGAAATGTTTACTGTTGTGTTGTATCTGTAACTAAACATTATATAACTACACTAGATGTTATTAATATTAGTTTCAAATTTTGGCACAAGGCCAGCAATTTTGGAGAAGGTGAATTTGATTACATTGACCCCAGAGTTCAACTGGTACTTATTTTATTGACCCCAAAAGGATGAAAGTCAAAGTCGGCCTCAGTGGAATTTGAACTCAGAACCTAAAGATGGATGAAAAGCTGCTATGCATTGCCCAGCATGCTAATGATCCTGCAGAACACTGCCATTATTTTATGTTATATTAGCTACACTCAATATCTCTAGCTAAAGATCTAGGTTCTGAGTTCAAATTCTACCAAGGTCAACTATGCCTTTCATCTTTCTGGGGTCATTAAACTAAATACCCGTCATGTATTGGGGTCGATACAATCAACTTACTCCTCCCCTGAAATTGCTGTCTTTGTGCCAAAGTTTGAAACCAATATCTTTAGCTAAAAGTTTATACAACTTCTCTGGAAGTCATATAAGATTAGTTTCTACAAAGAGACAGAGGATGAAATTTTAGAGCAGCAAGAGTTTAGTTGATTAAATGGACAGCCCCTACCTTATTGATTCTGTATTTCATTGACCCCAGGAATAATGAAAGGCAAAGTCAACTGCAGTTGGACTCAGAATATAAAAACACTTCTAACCAAATGCAAGGAATCTCGTTAGACGCTCTAACAATGCTGCCAGTTCTGTCATGGTGCAATAGGTAAGCTCTTACTCTGCCCCAAATGGCATTTCCAGAGAATGGGCCTTTGAATTCATTTTCATTATTATGTCTCTGGATATATATCCTGCTTATAGCATTCTATCTTTGGAATATGAAGACATCGATGGGTGAGATTTTAATTATTCAGTTCAACCAAAAATTGTGGAAAGGCACCACAAGCACTTCTATTTGTTACTTGCTCTTTACCTGCCGAGATCCACAATATTTGCACTCTTTGAGCTCTTTTGGCTTCCAAACTTTAATTTTCTTCCATGGAAATAACTTCATTAATCAACATTAAGATAAATTAGTTGACTCTCTCTATGGAGTTAGAAATGCACAGATGAATTGTTAAGGCTGAACACTTGGTTTAACATTTGACATTGAAAATGGAACGAATTCTCTGGTGAAACTGATTGAGGCAAGAGAAGTATTGTCCAGCCTGACCGATTGAGGCAAATAATGTTCAGTTAGATTGGTAGTGGCCAGAGACACCCAGCTAAACTGACTCTGAGCCAAGTAATATCTACCTACGTGTATTGAGGCATTTAACATCCAGCTCGATTAATTAAGGCAAGCATTGTCCAACCACACGAAATGAAGCAAGTGGGAGACCTAAATGGATTAAATGATGCTTTTTACAGAATTCGTTAGTGTCTTTTTACCACTATCTCATTACTATAATTAATTGGCCACTGAACATCTAAATTAATTTAAGATTATGACTTATGACAATTCACAAGCAGAGGCAAAGGTTTTTTGTAGGCCTTATTGCTCCTCATAAATTAGTGAGATAATAATTAGATGTGTGTGTGTGTGTGCTTGCATGTGCATGCGTGAGTATATCTTATCTGTTACTTGGTTCTGTCATTGGATTGCAGCCATGCTGGGGTAGTGTCTTGAAGGGTTTGGTCAAACAAACCAACACTCATTGTCAAGTAGTGAGACAAGGGACGGACACACACACACACACACGATAGGCTTCTCCAAATCCACTCACTATGTATTGGCTGGTTTGGGGCTACAGTAAGAAAACACTTGCATAATATGCTGCACAGTGGGACTGAACCTAAAACCACAGGGTCCCAAAGTGAGTTTCTTGACCACACCTCATAAATAATGTGGTTTTTTTTTAAAAAACTTCTTTTATTTTTCAAAATTAAGAGAAACAAAGTTCTTTTTTAATCTAAAATATACTCTCCTCCTTTTTCTACAATGCTCTTCCATCTATCTGCTAGACTTGCAAGACCCCTCTTCCACGATTCACTTGTCCGTTGCGGAAAACATTCCTCCAGTACTGTTCTGACCTTGTCTACAGAATTCATTTTCTTTCTGTCCAAATGATTTTGAAGATTGTGGAATAAATGATAATCAGATGGGACAATATCCAGCGAATATGGTGGGTGGGACATCATTTCCCATTTAAAAAGATCCAGCCCTTGGAATGTCATTCTCGTTGTAGGTGGCCGAGGATTATCCTGATGGAAGAACACCTTTCTTCTCAAAACCAGAGACAGTCATTTTTCTTCTAGCACTCACTTAAGCCACTCAAGCTGCTCGCAGCAGATCTCCTTTGTTATCATTTGGTTTGGGTTTAAAAGTTCAAAGTGGATTAAACCTTTCATATCCCACCAAACAGATAACACCTTACATGGGTAAAGACCTTCTTTAGCCTAAGGTGCCAGTATTTCCTCTTTTCCTACCCACTGTCTTTGGCACTTGACATTTTTATAGAGAACCCATTTCTTGTCACTAATCACTATTTGATCCAAAAAAGGTTAATTTGTGAGATGTGACAGAAAACAAGAGCACACATTCACTCTTTGCATGCAATTAGACTTGGAAAGTTTGTGAGGAAATCATTGATCCAATTTGCTGACTTTTCCAATGACACATAGGTGTCAATGAATGGTTGAATGACTAAATCTAAGCTTCTCTGCTAGTTCCTCAACAGTTACGATGGGATTTTGTTCCACCAGGGTTTGCAGGACAACCTCATTGAGCTCTACAGATCTTCTAGGATGAGGCTCATCCTCTAGGCTGTAGCTTCTGCCTGGGAATTTCTGGAACCACCGTTGACACTGGTTTATGCTTATTGTCCAATCCCCATATTCTGCATTAATGTTCCTTGCACGTCCTGTTGTGTTGTTGCCTTTATTGAACTCACAAAGCAAAATATGCCAAATATTCTCATTTGTCACTTCCATTATAGTTTTGAAAAAAATAACTGTTAAAATCGAACTGCACTCTTCAAAACTTGCACTAAGAATAAGGACAAGGTAAAATTACTACCTGCCTTTATAGCAACTTGATGGAGGTAGTTTATGCTGTGCCCCTCCAACTTTTAGTTCATGCAATTGAAAAAACTGCATTATTTATGGTATGACCCAATACATACCACTGAGTTGATATTATGAAGATGAATTGAATGGGGAGAACAAATAATTGAATGAGAGAGAGAGAGAGAGAGAGAGAGAGAGAGAGAGAGAGAGAGAGAGAGAGAGAGAGAGAGAGAGAGAGAGAGAAAGAAAGAAATTGTTTCAAATACAAAAAGTTTTAGTTAAGAATTTTTATGCCATACAAAAGAGTCATATTCTTCTGTTGTTCTTTGCATCGACCAATTGTGAGGATTGCAATGGGTTCCATGATGTAAAATAAGACATGGCCCAAAAAAAGGAAACATGGCAGAGGACAATAACAAAAGTCTTAAAAGCAGAGGCTTAACAGTGGAACAAGCTCTCAAGGATGCTTTCAATGTTAGAAGGTGGAATGTTCTTGTTGCCGCCTCAAGTCCCACAAGGCACAATGAGCACCGAATGAATGAATACAAAAGCCACACATATTTTGCACAAATGTCTCAGTTTGTAAGCATGGGTTCTATCGTGCCCTTAGATTCTTCCATAGGTCCAAATGCAAGCAAAATAAACACACATAACACTTGCCTATATACTTCCATGCTTGTTACAATATCTGTACATTTTTTTCTCTTTCAACAATCAGCAAAAGAAGCTGGCTAGCTGTAATAATCTTTTTTTAATTTTTAATTCTTTATCTTTTATCCATTTAATCCTATATAAACCCCCTAAAGTAAGGCATCTATTTTTATAGTTATTTTTTAGCCATCCTTACTGACCACTGAATATTTTTTCCTGACCACACTGAACCTACAATTCGTTTATTTAATTAATAGCCATAAATGCCTTCCTCCTCCACTTCACCAAAACCTTAATGCCCGACATCTCACCCTGAACTGACCCTAACAAAGAATAATACTGGCATCTTATCTTTATTTTTTTGTTTGATTTTGATTTTACCTTTGCCCTCATTCATTCTCTCCTCCCCCCCCCACATCCCATTCCTTTCTCCTCTCTCTTCTATTTACTCACTCACAGCCCATATCTGCCTATCATGATGTCTGTCTCTCTCACTCCGTCTACCCCCCACGTTGACCATTCTCATACCAGCTAACCACTTAATCTATTCCTTCAACATGAATGCTGCCAAAATACTGCTTGGATTTACACTTAAGGACCTATAACCTTCACCGAAGTATGGACCGACCTCCATACCCTCTCGAAGAAAATGAACTGTGAACTTTATTCTCCTCTCTCTAGTCTTCTATCAACCGTTTTACTCTTTATTCTTCTATCTGCTATTCTATTCTTTTATAAACTGTGAATTCTGTCTTGAACTTTCATACTCACCTTATCTCTGATGACAGAATACTCAGTGTATGAACATGCTAACCTGTCACTTGGGATATCCCAGAAACAGCTGTAAGACATTAATTAATTAATTAACTAATTAATTAATTGCTTCAAATTCATCTTTACTCTAATTAAATATTCTAAATGACTTGAGATACTTGTCCTGCCTTGGTTTTTGTTGTCCTTTATCCCCTAATAAATACCTGCTAAAATGGGAGCCTATTACAGATCCCTAGCTCCAGCCTCAACTGTGAACTTGGAACCTAATGGATGACCAATTACAGCATTTACACTGCATCCCTGTTCGTTTAGGTCACCAGTGAACTAAGACCCCCTCATATTCTATAAATGAATTAATAAATTCTAATGATTTATTAACATTGGAAGAATTCTAGGTGTGATATAATTTAATGTCCTTGCCATAGCATTTACCGTGAAGCCATTACCATTAAGCTGGCAACAGGTACGGAACTGTCCATTATGGCTTCTCTCAGTTAAAGTATCGTTGTCCAAGTTGAAGCAATGAAATGGTAGCATTGGCACCAGCTGCTGGAATTATTGGAAAACAGCCATGTTGAATAACTTCAAAATGCTTGAGGGCACCAATGGATTTTCTCTCAAACTTTACCCATACTTTTGCTCTCTCAAAGTATTAAATCGGTGATGGAAGCTGGCATTTGACATCCACCTTTTACAGCAGTTTCTATTATATGAAATAATAATCTAAAAATAGTAAACACGATATAGCATCATTTTCTATGTTCTTACAGCTTCTATACTCTATCAATTGCTTATATAACCATCATTCCTGTCTGCTTTGGAGCTGTGTCCTAATATATAGTATCATATTAATATCTTGGGCAATCATGTCATACCTCATGAACAAGATAAGCTTTGCTTAGAATATAGAAAGAATAATTACTCTCTTCAAAATCTGGGTTTTTATTTAATGAATTATTCAGTTAGCCTGAACTTGTGAAATATTTGCCTAGATGTTTTGATATGTACAGTGTTGTGACCGAATATAAGACGCAAAATTCTGTTTATATCAGTCTGCCTTATTAAATAATGATGTTACCTAATTTATTATAAACTATAATAGTACATTATTGTATTCAATAGTTTAGGACCACTCTCTATCTCAATTCCTATCTAACCCGTTGCCATTGCACTTTCAGGAAAGTAGTACCTTGTCTAAATAGCAGAGCATTAAATTCACCTCCATGAATCTTCTCAGCAATTGTTTATATACACTTCAGAGAAGAAATGCTGATCTTTCCACTTAGAAATACTAATTTTGTAAAATAAAAGTTGAACATTTAATTTTTGTTTGAGTTTCATATTTTCCCTTTCTTTAAAATACTCAACATATAATATGGGCTGTTGTATGAAGAACAACATGTTAAACTCAATAATGCATTTTTATTTAGCCATTTGTGTATCATAATTAATGCAGAGACACTAGGAAAGGCAAATTAAGTGTGGTAGTCATCGCTTATGAATGCTTTGTGTTTCAAGCCACAAAACTATGTCAGCAGCAAATGAAAACTGTCCAAGAGTGAAAGTGTTTAGGTATAGATTTCTGCTCGATTGGGCTTTGCTGGTAGCTTGAACCCACTACTAGCTGTGTGTTAAGTCAAAATATGTCTCTACTGAAATAGGAAAACAGCAATTGAAAGCAATCACTGGTGTTGTGATTGGTTGCCTGGCTGAATGAAAATTCATTATATACCACAGGGGCAGTATTAGAATAAAATAACCATCACTGTTTCTGCATTAAGTATGATACACAGATACAATTTTTAATTCAATACTGCTCCTGTTGCATATAAGGATTTTTTATTTTTATTTATTTTATATCACAATTTACAAACAATAGCATTGTGGCAGGGGAGGACAGGTTCCCAGTTGGTTGACCCTTGGTTTAATTGCATTTCCAACGGTGAGAGAATTTCATTCACAAACACTAGTTTATTATCAGTGTTTACCACTTTCAGTAAGATATATAAGCATAAACCATCTGCACCATTTTATATCTGCTTTCCATGCTGTCATGGGTTGGATGGGTTGTTATGGTCCAAGTTGGTGCTTATTTAAAGTTGCTGCCCTTCTAAACAGGCCAGAGGACCACATCTTGCTTGTACTTTCTGTCTTTGACTGAATGCTCTTCCTAACATGACCCATTTCCCAGAGTATACTGGGCATATATGTTTTTGTGGCACCAGCACTAGAGAAAGTTTACCTGTCCTTGACAAGACTATGGTACCTTCTCAATCCAATGCTGTCTCCATTCATTTGCTAATCACTTTATAGAATGTATTTAATGCATTTTATCCTGGCACCAGCATCAGTGAAGTTGCCTTGTGCCTCACAGGACAACAGAGTCTTCACTACTTTATGATATCTATGTTAATTCCAGGAAAGGTGAACAAGAGATCGAATAAGAGAGACTGATACCAGGAGAACCAGAGTGGAAGAAGAGAGAGCATGATGGGAAAAACAGAATGAACAGATTGAGAGGAGAGAGTGATGGCAGCTACGTGTTTGCTGGTAAGAGAGAGAGAGAGAGAGAGAGAGAGAGAGAGAGAGAGAGAGAGAGAGAGTGACACACACACACAGATGGACAGTGGGCAATGGTATGAATATGTCAATAATGAATAACCCAAGAGTAAAGGAATGATGGCAGGTTGTAGAGAAAGGTGATGGTAAGGTGCACTGGATAGGGGACAGATTTGGTGCAATTCCTTAATAATAAATGTGGTGCTGGTGAGGAACAGATCCAGTGCCATCCTTCATAACACAGACAGTGTGGTATATAGTGAATGGAAGGTGAGTGACAGATGAAAGGGTCAAACAGGAGGTGGGGGAAGTAGATGGAGGTTTAGCAGTGACATAATAAGGGAGAGGTAGAACCCAAAGTGAAATCTATATTATTACACATCCAACACTGCATCACCCCCTCCATTTTCATGTCGGTTTCACCAGGCTTGCATAAATGAAGGGTTTTCTCCACACCATATGTTCCCAATTATTTCCTTTATGGAACTCAATATTTTGAGATCAACCTGCATCGCATCATCTCATCTTCCAGGGTTTTATTCTTCCATAGGTTTTTAGTTACTTTGAGCACTCAGCTTGATAAAGCTTTCCGATTCCCCTTATATTCAGGTCCTTTCTCAGTCCATTTATTCATGCACATTAACATTACTCATTCAGTAAAGCCTACCCACTTCATTTCTTTTTAGCCTTCATAAATTCTTTACATTCAATGCCCCTGTCTTGTTACTATACAGCATCAAGCAATCTGCCCTTCATTCTAAAAAGGGAAACCCTTTGCTGTTAGTAAAGGAACTAGCTTCCTTGGCTACTATACTTTCAAAACAATCACCACCATTTCTATTTAGGTCATCCAGATAACATAAGCTATCAACAAGCATTTGAAAGAATTTATTTAACATGTTCTTTTGTTACTAACTACATCTACCACATATGAAGCAATGTCTCACTTTGTACACAAATATTATCCAATCTACCCTTCACTCTGTGAAATATTACCAGAGAGACTGTCCACCCGAATGCTACAATTAAATTTATCATATGTATCAGCTTTATAATGAAATAATAATAATAATGAAATTAATTGTATACAGTGCTCAGGTGCACCACAACTTGTCAGAAAGTGCATATAAAGTACATTGCAGTAATGTAGAAATGCCTGGAAAGCGAACAATGTATGAGTCAGATACATGCTTGTGTGTGTATGGAGGGGAGAAAATCAAGTGTAGTGTTGGCGAATCTCAGGAAGCATAGAAGTTTTGAAGGATGCAGTGCTCCGACAACTAACAACTGATGCCGGCAGTTTGTTCCATGCTTCAGCAACCCTCAGCGTGAAAAAATGTTTCCTGAAGTCATGGGAGCTGTGCTGTTTTCCGACTTTGTAAATATGTCCAATTTCAGAGGACCCTCACTTTTAAATAGTTTGCTTTCATTATATTTCTAGGTACTATCATCTTCTATTATGTAGTATAGAGTTAAGAAATGATGATAATAGTGAGAAAAATAAGTGATGTTATGTAGAATTGAAAGCTGTGACCTTTGCTGAAGGATAAAGTTGAAGAGGAAGAAAATTCACTTATGAGAACTAGTATAATAATAATAATAATGAAATTATTGTATACAGTGCTCAGGTGCACCACAACTTGTCAGTATCTTTAACTGATAAAAGAATAACAAACATAGCTTATGCCAAGCCTGACTTGCAAAAAAATTGGTTCTTTTATGGACTTGAACAGGTGATGATTGTAGAGTGAATTAGTAAATATCATATTGGTGTAAGTTGTATCATGTCAATGGAAGAGGTATAAAAAGGGGGAAAAAAAAGATCTCATATTTTCAACTTTTTCCCATTAGTTTAACACAATTTTAGTGATACAAGGATTGGAACAGAGAGCAATGTTGTAATCCAAATTATGTAGGATACAAACTGATGATGGAGAAGCATTACAATCTTTTACTTGATGTAAAAGAGATTCTGCCCTTGCATAATTGTCAGATTTCTTAATAAATCAGTAGAAGAATGTTTTAAAGAATAGTAAAAAAACAGAGCAGCTGCAGTAGCAGGAGGCAACCATTTGAATCTGATTTACTGAGTGTTGCATATGAAGCCAGTTGGCAGAGTGTGTGTGCAAGTTTAGAAACTTCCTGAACGTTACAGATATTAGTAACAATTGATTTGGTATCAATAGATATTGTTAATGGATAATATTGGGTGCAGAGCAACAACGGCCTTAAGTGACATTCCAGTGAAGTAACTTGCCTAACATTTAAATTGTTTTCTCAGTAGTAATGTCTTGAGGAATTCTTTACTGCCCAGTGACAATGTGGAAAGAAACCATTTAGGTAGAGTTTATCTTTTACCCATTCAATCTTCAACTGTCAACAATTTACTTCAAACAATTCACACAACATTTCTATATTTTTCCTTCAAGCACAAGTATTATATTTATTCTTAACCGGAACTGAACCTCAACAAGCCAGAACAGAACTTATAAAAAGCAATCTCCAACAAGTTATACAGCAGAGAAAGATCCTCAACATGGTCATATGAATGCAAGAAACATCAGCCAAATCTCCTTCAAAGTCACACTCTATTGCCTTACAGAAAAAAGGTTACTTTGGAAATTGTAGTCCTACATAACCTGTAAAAGACTGGAATACCTTTAATCTACTTAATTAAGTTTGACAGGAGATAAATAATTACAATTGTCACAAGTTAATCACTAACATTGTCCCCTATTATGAGCATTATTACAGTCATGAGTTAATGCCTTAATCACCATCATTACTATCTCCATCAACATTATCACATTGACATGTTAATAATCCTTTCTGCTATAGGCACAAGGCCTGAATTTTTTTTCTCTTTTTGTTTTGGTGGGTGGTGGGGCAGTCGATTAGACCGACCCCAGTATGCAACTGGTACTTAATTTATCAACCCTGAAAGGATGAAAGGCAAAGTTGACCTCGGTGGAATTTGAACTCAGAACGTAAAGCCAGACAAAATACTGCTAAGCATTTCGCCCAGTGTGCTAACGATTCTGCCAGCTCACCACCTTATTGATATGCTAATAATGTCTTAAATACCATCATCATCATCATCACCACCAATATTATTCGAATCCCTAATTAATGATGTCTTAATCACTGTCATTGCTCCCACCATCAACATTATTGTTGTCAAACAATTTCTACCAATTTTTCTCCTTTCCTTCCTTTGTCAACAGATAATGATAATTACCATCCTCATCATCATCATTTGCATCTAGACAGGTGGGGAATTGACAGAGTCATCAGGGTGTCACACAAAATGTCTCATAGTATTTGTTTCCAGTTCTCTGCAATCTAAGTTCAAATCTAGCTGATGTCAGTCTTGACTTCCCTTGTTTCAGCTTGGGGACTTGATAAGAATTGTCAGAGTCCCAGACTAAGATACTTTGTTGAATTGGTTCGGGTCTGTTTGCATTCTGCTGCCCAGTTAAACACCACCACCTGGTCCTTAGGGGCCTTTAATGCACTTCACTCTGTTGCACACATTCAGGTCAGGTCTGCGGTTGGAAGTTGATTCCCCGCCCCTCCGTCTCTCTCCAGTCTCCTGGGCTCTGAAAAAATAGGTTCATGAGTGCTGCCCTTCACTTTCTGACTAAATGCTAGAAATATCACTCCACCCCGTTCCCTGCATAACCTTTTCCTGAGATGGGATTTTGCAGTATACCCTCTCTTTCTTTTTTCTTATGCTCAGAATTACTCATTAAAGCTAATTAATCATTTCGCCTCTCTGTTGGGTTTAATTTTAATTAAGCATCTCATTTGGATCCTTTTATTAAATATATCAGCCAACCTTTAACTATATTATTTACAGCTATCATTGCACGACCATCATCATCATCATCATCATCATCATCATCGTCAACACCAGCATCATCATCATCGTCAACATCGTGCTCTGAATGCTTCGTTTCTTCAACTGCTCCAATAAAATACGTCTAATCAAGAGTTGTCTACCCTTTATCAGTTTTTGTGCAAATTTTCTCTTCAACTCTGAAACGACATTTTGTTTCTCCTCTTGAAGAGACAAACACACCAGATGTGATCAAATGTTTTAAGATTAACCCCCTCAGTATGTTACTGGTACCTAGAACCTTAGCACCAGAACTATGACAAATGATGTTAACTCTATGGAATTGGTTTAAATCTGTCTCTACCTCCTTTGCTACATTACTGTTGATTTTAATTCTTGGATTCCTTGGATTGTGGTCATGCTGGAGCACCATCTACATGGGTTTTAGTTAATTATATTGACCCCTACCAGGATTTATTTCAATCTGGCATTATTTCTCAATTCACTGAGTTATTTTCTGATATGAAGGGACTCAATACTCTTTGTACTTGCAATCACACTGTCTGTCTGTCTGTCTCTACACACACACAATAGATTTCCACACAGTTTCCATTTAAGAAATTTAATTCCAAAGGCATTGTCAGCCTGAGTCTACAGTAGAAGAAACTTGCTCAAGGTGTTGTGCAGTGAGATTGGACACAGAAACACCATATGATTGCAAATCTTCTTAACCATCAATGTTATGCCTGCACTTAATGGGAAACATTTACACTTTGTCACAGATTTTTAAGTAATATCCATTAACCAGTCCTCTCTTACTAATCTACTTAATTGTATCTATTTACCCACTTTTTGCCTCTCACTGATAAACCTTAACGATTAACCTACAGCAATTCCTCCATTACCCTTGTTTCTATCCATTTTCTCCATAATAGCAGGGGTTCAGTAATTCTACATTTAGGAATTCCTGCATGGTTTACAGAAGCAAAAACTATTCTATTATTAAGAAAGATTGGTTATATTTTATCCATATAAACCTCACACAAGTGACACATGGAAAGTCTGAAATTGAGTGAGGACTCATCAATATCCAAACTTCATCCGTAATGTTGATTACCTGAAGATTACATGAGTATATTTGAGCATTTTCAGTGCTGTAATATTGTGAAGGCGCATGGCTCAGTGGTTAGAGCATCGAGCTTACGATCGTGAGGTTGTCAGTTCGATTCCCGGACCGGGCTGCATGTTGTGTTCTTGAGAAAGACACTTTATTTCACATTGCTCCAGTTCACTCAGTTTTAGAAATGAGTTGCGACGTCACTGGTGCCAAGCCTCTGCCTTTCCCTTGGATAACATCAGTGGTGTGGACAGGAGAGGCTGGTATGCATGGGACTTGCCCAGACTTGTGCCTCAGAGGGTAACTTTCTAGGTGCAATCCCATGGTCTCATTCATGACCGAAGGGGGTCTCCTCCAATATTACACTGACATACAGTCAATTCATACTTATAGCATCTCACTATAAAACACTCCCTCAATAAAAGTCCCACCCAACCCATGCCAGGAAGAAGAAAACGATTATGATTATTCTCTAAAGTGATATTATATAAACATATGTTCAGTTTACTAATATTTTGCTCTTATATAAAGCACTCAGTCTGCACAGTAAAGTGGTTGGTGTTAGGAAGGGCATCCAGCCATAAAAACCCTGCCAAAACAGACATTGTAGCTTGGTGCAGTATTCTGCCTATCCAGCCCCTGTCAACCTGTCCAACCCATGCCAGCATGGGAAAATGACATTAAATTATGATGATGATGATTTTATATACATTTGACATTAATCATCAGAGTCACTCTATACTTTTGTAGAGTACAGATTTATTGTTCTTAAACCTGAATATTACTGACAGTGACTTTGAAGTTTTGGCCACCTCAGCCATCATTGGTCTGCAACATATTAGAGTTACTCTTGACTTTCTATAGTGTCTGTTGAACGAAAGATCTTTATTGGGTTTGAGTGGAGTGGTAATTAGGTGGTTAGGGTTAGGGTTGGGATAGAGGGGTGTTTTGAAGAAATTTTTATTCATTAAATTCAGGGTTATGATGTTAGAATTCATTCATGCATGTAGAACTTGGTAACCAGGTGTGTATATTTAGGTGAGCTCTCTTTATATCATGAAATTGTTTCTTTAGTAGTCCACATGTAGGGAGGCAAAGGATGTGCCCCTACCTACATACAATCATAATAATAATAATAATAATAATTTCAAATTTTGGCACAGGGCCAGCAGTCTTTGAGGGGAGAGGGAAGTCAATTATATGAACCCCAGTACTTGACTGGTACCTGTTTTATCGACTCCGAAAGGATGAAAGGTAAAGTCAATTTCAGCGGAATTTGAACTCAGAACATTAAAACAGATGAAATGCTGCCAAGCATTTTGCCCAGCATGCTAAGAAATTCTGCCAGTTCACTGCCATAATAATAATAATAATAATAATAATAATAATAATAATAATAATAATAATAATAAATAATAATAATAATAATAATAATAATAATAATAATAATAATAATGAAGAAGTGAGCAAAGACTGCAATTCTTTTAGCTCAGGGTCACCAATTTTTAGTCCACACCAAGGTCATCAGTTTTTTTTACTTTGTGTCGGGGGTCATCAGTTTTTAGTGAATAGGCACCAAAATAACACCTGACTTTTATAACAGCAGTAGTATGGTACCTTGTAACGCAATGATAGACAATGTTCAGAAGGTTTAATGGAACATAGTAATTTATTATAAGAGGAAATGAGGATAGCATTAAATCAAGGTCTGCTTGACAGCATACAGGGTACAGCATTTAGAGGTATGGTATGACAGTGTCCTATGTGAACAAAAGAACATTTTGAGCTACATGTTATAGGGTCACAAATCTAGAAGAAGGTGTATGCAGCATAAATAACATGTAGCACTTACTGTCAGTGTATATTGTAAACTGTGAACAGGATAAATGCTCAAACGGTTCGTAAATAGTTATTTAGTTCTAGAGAGTTTCTTCCTTCGGTATCGTCCACATAGTGGAGTTGAGCTCTGACAGCGACATGACAAATTATGTCCGACTTTCTCAGAGGCTTGGCTGGGACTGATTAAAATTTCCCCGTGACTTTGTAATAGGGGGTAGTGTGTATCTATGTGTGAGGTAGAGCAGTTGGCTGAACTAACCAAACCATGCGTGGCTGGATAACAGTTCTGCTAAAGGGTAACAGTGCTCCCACAGTATCAGAAGCCCTCCATGTCAAACTTAGGAGTCTCATATTTTGGTAACTGTAGTGGACCTCATAGAATAAAAGTAAATCCTTAGCGAGAATTGGTCATCCTTTCATATATTCATACCCTTAATGCTGTTGAGAAAGGCATGAATGAGACAAATTCACACTCTTTCCTATAAATCTGGACTTTATTCTTATGTCAGCCAAATCTTCCACATATCACCGAAAGGAAGGACACTTTGAGTAATACTTTGCCTGGAAGAAAGGACGTGATGGTCATGGCTGGAATGATTTTAATTATAAGTTTACTCAATCAGGGCTAGTCTATAGCTAAATTATGCCAACAATAATAAAAATTTACATAACTGCCCCTTAATTTGTTATTCATTGATTAGAATCTGTGAGGAAGCAAGCAAGGGAGATAACCAGTGTCTTCCTGGCATTTCCATCCTGAGAGTTGAGTTGGCCGGGAAAAACGTCTTCGCTTCTCATCAATTATCTTCAAACATCAGAGTGTTGCCTGTTGGCTAAAATGTTCATTCTTTTGCAGTAGCATTGATAGATTGCATCCAGCAGAGAGAAATAGAGAGGGTGAGAAAGAGGAGAGAGAGAGAGAGAGAGAGAAAGAGAGAGAGGTGAGAAACAGGAGAGAGAGAGAGAGAGAAGGAGAGAAAGAGAGCGAGAGAAATAGAGAGGGTGAGAGAGAGAAGGAGAGAGAGAGAAGGAGAGAGGGTGAGAAACAGGAGAGAGAAGAGAGAGAGAAAGAGAGCGAGAGAGAGAAGGAGAGAGAGAAAGAGAGGGTGAGAAACAGAAGGAGAGAGAGAGAGAGCAAAAGAGAAAGTGGAGAGAAAGAGAGAGAGAGAGTGTGTATGTGTGTGTGTGTGCACCTGCTTGCACACATGTGTCTGTGCTTGTGTGTTTGCACATGTATGTGTGTGTACAAGTTTATGTGTGCACACATGTATGTGAGTGTGTGTAAATGTGTGTGTGCAAACATACATGTGTGTGTGTGTGTGTGATTAAACTAAAGAGCCACAGTATATGTCATTGTAAAAATATTGTGAATTTCATAATGGAACTTATTTATATTAATATAAAAATATTCTTTCGGTAATAGGAATTTTAATAAATCCATTTTTTCTCCCCAGTTATAACTTACATATATAAATGTCAAGTAGAGCAATAGATACTTTTTTTTCCCCATTTAATCTACTTTTGGTTCATCTTTGTTATATTTTAATTTATGGGAATAAGATTTCAATTTTTCTCTTCAATACATTTTTAATAAACCTATTCTGCTATATTTCATGCACATCATTTAAAACTTTTTTAAAAGACACTTTCTGGCTGCATTTTTAGATTTTATAATACTCTAAGCTCTGGTTATGATCATCATCATCATCATCATTGCCACCACCACCACCACCACCACCAGCAGCATCACTACTTTCATAATCACAACAAAAGTGGCATTCTTAACAATATGTTTCTAGCTGTAAATATACAAATAATAGTTCAAATTTTTTATATTTGAATGGTCAGGAATCAGACAGGGCATCAGAATCTCTCACTTTAGGATGCTTTCAGTGTTGTGTGAGTTCACTTCTCTCAGTCAGCATCCTGACGACTGTGTCTACTATGGATGAGTGCACTCCTCATTCCAACAGATATGTATACGAAGCAAGTGTGGTTGTTGAAAACACGAATCAGTGGGAGGGGGCGTGTTCCAGTTCAGTTGGAACAATGATTGGCAGGTGCATTCACCTGTACATTATCTATATCAATACACACACATTAAATATATACAGATATATTATATGTACTAGCAGAAACACCATCCTCCAGGTAGTTTTCTGCTAGTATATATCTTTGTATAAAACTATTGCATAACTACCTGTGTATATGTGTGTGTGTGTGTATGTATGTATAAATATATATATATATATATATATATATATATATATATATATATATATATATATATATCATCATCATCATCGTTTAATGTCCGTTTTCCATGCTAGAATGGGTTGGACGGTTCGACCGAGGTCTAGGAAACCAGAAGGCTGCACCAGGCTCCAGTCTGATCTGGCAGTGTTTCTACAGCTGTGTTTCCTAACGCCAACCACTCCGTGAGTGTAGTGGGTGCTTTTTATGTGCCAGGGAAGGCTGGCAACGGCCATGATCGGTTGGTGCTTTTTACGTGCCACCAGCACAGGTATCACAACTACAATTTCCATTTGATTTTTTAATGTTGATGTTCATGTACTTGACTCAATAGGTCTCTTCAAGCACAGCAGGTCACCCTACGATCCAAGGTAAACACAGCAGGCCATCCTGCGATCCAAGGCACATATATATATATATATATATATACAGTGATTAAAATCAAAATAAGCAACAAGGATATCCAGAGGTAATGCTGTACGATCGTTTCATGCAACTCCATTTAATTGAACAATGCAATCATTTCATTAGATCAATTTAAAATGTAGAGCAATCCTCAGCTGCACAAAGACATAGAATTTAATTAAATTAAAACAGATGGACACATTAATATAATTTTACCTAAAATCTCCAATAAGTTAAGGAGATAGACAAAGAACATGTTGTACCAACAACATAATATAGTTAACAATATGTTTCTAACTGTAAATATACAAATAATAGTTCAAATTTTATATATTTGAATAGTCAGGAATCAGACAGGGCATCAGAATCTCTCACTTTAGGATGCTTTCAGTGTTGTGTGAGTTCATTTGATCGAATGAAATGATTGCATTGTTCAGTGAAATGGAGTTGCATGAAATGATCATACTGCATTACCTCTGGATATCCTTGTTGCTTATTTTGATATATATATGGAGGCGCAATGGCCCAGTAGTTAGGGCAGTGGACTTACAGTCGTAGGATCGCGGTTTCGATTCCCAGATCGGGCGTTATGAGTGTTTATTGAGCGAAAAAACGCCTAAAGCTCCACGAGGCTCCGGCAGGGGATGGTGGCGATCCCTGCTGTACTCTTTCGCCACAACTTTCTCTAACTCTTTCATCTGTTGGCCTGCTCGCTTAGCCAGCGGGGTGGCGTCATTTGAAGGCTAAAACAATGCAAAGCGCATTGTGACCAGCGATGTGTAGCAACATCTGATAGCCTGGTCGGTCATGTGATCACGGGATATATATATATATATATATATATATATATATATATATATATATATATATATATATAAATTTAGGTATGTTTCTGTCAAAACCTGGCTTAGGCCATATCCAACTGAATAGCACCACCTGATAGAATCTGATGAGCCCTTTAAAGTTAAGCTTTGTGGTAACATGCTCCATTCAAGAAGGGACTTGTTGACCAAGAGGTATCCAGGAATAGCTGACTTGTGTGGTATCACTTGATGAAATTTGAAGGTGGTGTTAAGTTTTTTCTCCTTTCATTTATTTTGGGGTAATATCAAATAGAGTAGGGCCCGTTTATGAAAAGTAATTCTGTTGCAGTGTATTTATGTGTTGTGAGCCTGAATTGTGTAGGGAGCATTTGACTTGGGGTCCCAGCCTTTCAGGAATTCTGAATTTGTGCAAATGATGTAGTGCTCACAGAATAAGTTTCAGTGTTTTAAGGTGGTCCCAATAACCAATATCACTCAGGCTGTTCCTTTGTCGAGTAATTGCTTCCTGGGGTGACTCAATTCTCATAATGTTTTGTGTGGTACGTGGAGGCACAGGAGGCAGCTATATTCTAGGCATGCCTTTTTCATGTATTTACATGCTTGTTCACTTTCCTTTGCATTTGCCTAGTTTTGCATATCACTTGTTTCTTTGTACTTTTTCTTGACTTTATCTAACCAAGTACATATTTGGTGTGGATATTCTGCATATTATTTGTAAAATTGTCTCAACGTTTCTATACACATGCTTGCATGCCGTTACCCAATTACACACATGTACCACGTACAATGCTTTCAGTTGCTATCACATGCTCTCTGCTCCCTTTGTAAGACATAACTTGTCTCTATTAGACCCCTGATTGGTCATCGTATAAATAAAGTTGCCTGTCTCTTGCAACACACCAGCGTGTCACTCTGCCATTCTTGTCACTCATGCGCACACTCATCCTCTGCCTCAGTCATGTGGTGTCAGGTATACTCAGCACTCATTCTCTGTTTCGGTCATGTGGTGTCAGGTATACTCAGCACTCATTCTCTGCTTTAGTCATATGGTGTCAGGTATACTCAGCACTCATCCTCTGTTTCAGTCATGTGGTGTCAGGTATACTCAGCACTCATTCCCTGTTTCGGTCATGTGGTGTCAGGTATACTCAGCACTCATTCTCTGTTTCGGTCATGTGGTGTCAGGTATACTCAGCACTCATTCTCTGCCTTAGTCATATGGTGTCAGGTATACTCAGCACTCATTCCGTTTCAGTCATGTGGTGTCAGATATACTCAGCACTCATTCTCTGCTTTAGTCATATGGTGTCAGGTATACTCAGCACTCATCCTCTGTTTCAGTCATGTGGTGTCAGATATACTCAGCACTCATTCCGTTTCAGTCATGTGGTATCAGGTATACTCAGCACTCATTCTCTGCCTCAGTCATGTGGTGTCAGGTATACTCAGCACTCATCCTCTGCCTCAGTCATGTGGTGTCAGGTATACTCAGCACTCATTCTCTGCCTCAGTCATGTGGTGTCAGGTATACTCAGCACTCATCCTCTGCCTCAGTCATGTGGTGTCAGGTATACTCAGCACTCATCCTCTGTTTCAGTCATGTGGTGTCAGGTATACTCAGCACTCATCCTCTGTTTCAGTCATGTGGTGTCAGGTATACTCAGCACTCATCCTCTGTTTCAGTCATGTGGTGTCAGGTATACTCAGCACTCATTCCCTGTTTCAGTCATGTGGCATCAGGTATACTTAGCACTCATCCTCTGTTTCAGTCATGTGGTGTAAGGTATACTCAGCACTCATCTGCTGTTTCAGTCATGTGGTGTCAGGTATACTCAGCACTCATCCTTTGCTTCAGTCATGTGGTGTCAGGTATACTCAGCACTCATCCTTTGCTTCAGTCATGTGGTGTCAGGTATACTCAGCACTCATCCTTTGCTTCGGTCATGTGGTGTCAGGTATACTCAGCACTCATCTTCTGCCTAGAGTCATGTGGTGTCAGGTATACTCAGCACTCATTCTCTGCCTCAGTCATGTGGTGTCAGGTATACTCAGCACTCATCCTCTGTTTCGGTCATGTGGTGTCAGGTATACTCAGCACTCATCCTGTTTCAGCCATGTGGTGTCAGGTATACTCAGCACTCATCCTCTGCTTCAGTCATGTGGTGTCAGGTATACTAAGCACTCATCCTCTGCTTCAGTCATGTGGTGTCAGGTATACTCAGCACTCATCCTCTGCTTCAGTCATGTGGTGTCAGGTATACTCAGCACTCATCCTCTGCTTCAGTCATGTGGTGTCAGGTATACTCAGCACTCATCCTCTGCTTCAGTCATGTGGTGTCAGGTATACTCAGCACTCATCCTCTGTTTCAGTCATGTGGTGTCAGGTATACTCAGCACTCACCCTCTGCTTCAGTTACACATTGATTGGCATATTCCCCATTCTACACATCCAAAGCAACACTGCTATTCAAACTCACTCAAGTAGATCTTGTCCTTGGATCCTCTTTTTTTCCCTCTACATTCATCTCTCTCAGCTTTTGCCTGCACCTACACACATACTTTGCACATTTTGAATGTTGCTCTCAATTTTTCTTTTTTTTTTGTTGGCCCTGAGAGGTATATTTTGCTTTACACTTTCAGTTTGCAGGAGGATATTTGTAGTGAGACATGTATGTCAGCACTATTTTGTTGTGGTGACATAGCACAGTCATGCTGGGCCAATTTCATCCAATTACTGCTGGCTGCAGAAGGATACATGTGGCAACTTCCACTCAGTGGTGAAGTGTGCCAGTTTTGAAAGGCAAAAAGTCAGTTGCCAATAGAACGTTGAGATGTAAACATCAGTTGCTGTTGGACCACCTAAATGCCAACACTTCATTGCTGTTACTACATGCTGACAAGATGTAGTTGCTGGTTTATTCGTGAGATTCTAACTCACCTTGGATGCCACTCATTGGATTTGCTGTATATGCTTACAGCTTGAAATCTTCAGGTTCCAAACTTAACTAACTTGTATGCTATGGGAAATTAACTCAGGTCTCACACAATACCTGGTGATGTGTTTTTTCTGCATCCACATGTGTGATTTACCATCAACAAATAAATTGTTATATTTATTAATGAAAAGATGTTGTCTTCTGATATTTCTTACATCCACATAAACACATATCTGGAACCTTCTTAGATACACAGCATCCAAACTAATGTGGTATCATCTTTCTATTTTGTTAAAGTGATAACTTAACTTTTCTGTTATTCTGACCTGACACAAAATTATAAATAACAAAGTGTGTATGGTTGGGAAAGATGAAAAGTATACAATGAAATAACAGAGAAGAATGAAGTGTGTTGTGAGGAAGAAGAGAGAAAGAAGAAAGGGAATGAGACATGAAAAACCTGCCGACTGCCTTGCAATGAATTACAATTAGTTTCCTGACTGAAATCATGAAATCTTTAATGGTAAAAGAATCATAGAAACCACATTTGACAAAACTATGTTAAAAGTGGAATTTTAATGATTTTTCTGGCAATGTAGTCTTTAATAATTGCTTTCTTTTAGTAAAAGTTACATACTCATAACTAATTAATAAGCAGCTTTCTTTATTATAGTATATATATGTATAGGCACCCTTGCCAACCCCCTTTGCTTGTGAAGACATGTTGGGGCAAGCGAAATCGAAATCGAATTGAACCAGCCAGGATCCCTGGTCTGGTGGTACGTAAAAAGCACTATCCGACTCGTGGCCGATGCCAGCACCGCCTCGACTGGCTTCCGTGCCGGTGGCACATAAAATACACCAATCTGACCGTGGCCGTTGCCAGCCCCGCCTGGCACCTGTGCAGGTGGCACGTAAAAGCACCCACTACACTCACGGAGTGGTTGGCGTTAGGAAGGGCATCCAGCTGTAGAAACATTGCCAAATTAGACTGGAGCCTGGTGCAGCCTTCTGGCTTCCCAGAACCCCGGTCGAACCGTCCAACCCATGCTAGCATGGAGAACGGACGTTAAATGATGATGATGATACATATAGTGGAGGAGCAATAGCCCAGTGGTTAGGGCAGAACACTTGGATTTGTAGGATTGTGGTTTTCATTCCTAGACTGGGCGTTGTGAGTTTTTATTGAGCAAAAACACCTAAAGCTCCATCGGCCACGTCAGCAATTTTGATTTCACTTGCCTCAACAGGTCTTCGCAAGCAAAGTTTATTGTCCAATGAATGAAGGATACTCATAAGTGGGCTGGTTATACACCACTGAAATCAGCCACGGGTTATGGCCTCACTTGGCTTGTCAGGTCTTCTTAAGCACAGCATATCTCCAAAGGTCTTGGTCACTAGTCATTGCCTCAGTGAGGCCCAATGTTCGAAGGTCATGCTTCACCACCTCATCCCAGGTTTTCCTGCGTCTACCTTTTCCACAGGTTCCCTCAACTTCTAGGGTGTGACACTTTTCTTATCCATTCGCAACACATGGCCATGCCAGCGCAGTCATATCTCTTGCACACCACTTCTGATGCTTCTTAAGTCCAACTTTTCTCTCAGAGCGCTTACACTCTGTCATGTATGCACACTGACATTATATATATATATATATATATATATATATATATATACACATATATATAGCTGTGTATGCAATGAAATAATTTACTTATGAATGTCATTTTCTCACACTTCTTGTAATGTGCCAAATTTATGTTATTTTCCATAAAATGAAAAATATAAATCCAATTTTTGAGATATGCTAAAATGCATATCTTGCTTTCAAGGAGAATCTCCTTGTAGGCAGAATTATCAGTAAAAATACTGTTTCCATTTCTCTAAGCCAATATTTTTATGTCAGCCTTCTTCCATAATCGAGATAATGCAACATACACTGATAATGACCATGCGAGAAGAACTGTGCTGGAAGAGATATTCCACTTTATTCAAATGTCTGTGATTAATAGATAATTCTAAGTAATCTTGATATGATAAATAAGCAAAGGGTAAAAATTT
>NC_043010.1:59938794-59988794 GCF_006345805.1 Octopus sinensis
ACTAAACCAAAAAGCAAGCAATGTGCATGTGCAAAATTAGAAATATAAAATGGTGATAATTTACCCATTGCACCTTGTATATATATATATATATATATATATATATATATATATATATACACACACACACGTGTTTGTGATTAACCAAAGTCATGGGGATTCATCATTTTTCTTTTTACCTACATAAAAAAAGGGTGTTTTTGTCTCGGAGATTTTTATGGTAGTTGAAAAGACATTAGCGTCTATTTCTAATTCAGTACGTGGTGAGGCACTTAGCTGACCCATGATTATAATTATGTATATAATTATAGAATATTATTTATTTATATATATATATATATATATATATATATAGAGAGAGAGAGAGAGAGAGAGAGAGAGAGAGAGAGATAGATAAGTTTAAGAGACAGAAAGACCCACAGGCAATTCAATCATCATTGAACGACATTATCCATGATAGGTACATATAGGACTAAATGTTAAAATTATCAAAATTAATGACTTCTCATGATTTATTATTATTCACTTCCCTTACACAGTAAATATAAATAATAGAAAACACCTTTTAAGAACTTTTAGATGTTAATAAAAATTATCTCCCCTATACAGTAACTCTCAATGTTGGATTATACGATTGCTTCATGTGGTAGCTATGTTTAATTCGTGGAGAGAAAATTACCATACAGATTAAGTTAACATTTCTTTTTACTAACATTTCTTTTTCCTATTTTTATTCCACATTTCTGTTCATTATTTACTAAAGTTAAATTATTTCGACAACTTCTAGTTATATAATTTTAATTTGTCATGTCTTTATATAGGATGTAAATAGCAAAATAAGTTCATATAGTCTAGACCTGAAGATTGGCAATATAATCGTTTAATATGGTATTGTATTTAGAGACATTCTACTTCAGCGATATCGAGGAATATGTTGTCATGAAATGTGAGTAATCTATATAATGTAAAGTAAATGATTTAGAATAAGAATTGAAGGTATTAATTTTGATAATTTTAAGATTTAGTCCTATATGTACCTATCATGGATAATGTTCAATGATGATTGAGTTGCTTGAGGGTGATTCTGTCTCTTAAACCTATCTATATATATGTATATGTATATAATACAGTGAGTACCACTAAATTGAACTTCTCTCTCCTGTGGACTCGGAAATAACTTCCCTAATATTAATTATTTATATACATATGTATATACATATATATATATATATATATATATATATATATCTACACACATATATATATATATATGTTGTATTTGTTACATTTGAAATTTTATTTTGATAACCATATATTAAAATTGGAATTTATAAGAAATTTCAAGATATTGAAAATTTTAATAACTACTTTTTTTTCCGTAAAAGTTACATAATTCTAGGAAGGGTATCTGGCTATAAAATATCTGTCTCAACAAATTCTCTCTGACTATACAAGCATGGAAAAGTGGTCATTAAATGATGATGATGATGATGATGGTGATGTGCACATGTGTGTGTGTGTGTGTGTGTGTGTATATATATATATATACACACACACACACACATACATATGTAAGGGCCATGTGATGTGTGGTGATGAGAATGGCTCTTTTTTACCACATCACACAGCTCTTACAATAAAGAGGAATTTAATAGTACAAATAAATGCCAGATGGAAAAGAGACACAACTGTGTAAGAATGATTAAGGGAACATTTATTGATATGTTAACATGTGTGTCTGTGTGTGCGTCATGTATACAGAATAATAGACAGGCCATCATGAGAACAGTGTATGTGTGTGTGTGTAAGCATGAACGTATGTGTGTGTGTATTAAGAACATTTTAGGATGGCAATGAGGAAGAAGACAGTGATAATGTCTATAACCATCAGAGTGAGAAGTTCATAGACACAAGAAAGCTAATACCAGTTCATAGTCAGTCATACAGGGTGGTTGAAGTACTGTTTCAAAAAGTCGCGGCCATGATGCTGAGCCGGTTATAGGTACATGTCATATGTGAATTCGTGGCTGTGATGCTGCTGCCTGGATCACTTGATACAGGAGTTCATGCAGGTTGTATATTTGCTGTTGATCTGTGGTGAAATAATTCGTGAACAGTGAACTGTTGGAATTTGGGTGAATTACTTGCTGAGCTGTGTACGTAGAGAGGTGATGTTGACGAGGTTAAGTAGGATGTGATGGTGGTGATGAAGAAGGAGGTTGCTATAATGCTGTTGGACGAAATTGGTAAGTCTCAACATAGCTGCAGTGGTGTTGTCTGGCATTGTCGCTGGAACTGGCTGTGGTCAGTGGCTAGACCTTAAAAGGTCTGGAACCAAAGACCTTGGAATGAGAACAAGCTGAGTTTTTATAAGGAGCTATAGGCTCAAACAGAATAGTAAACAGGTTGTCCCACCAGCCTCTGACTGGTTATTTGCGGCAAGTTGGCACAATTGAGTAAGAGCCAAATTGTGCCAATACCAACCAATCATAGTAGCAGCCAAAGGTTAGCTGTTCTCTGCTACGTTTAAATGCATGTATATATCATAAATGTGAGTGAGGAATTTCATCAGAGTTTATGCTATACATACATATATATGTACATATATACCTACATACATTCATATGCACACGTATATACATACATGCATGCATACACACATACATTGTCAATGTATCATATATCCAAAAAAGAAGCACACTCTAAAGCATACAGCAGTAATGAATCTCTGCAATATATTTATAATGTGTATGTGTATGTATGTGTGTATATGTATATATATATATATATATATATATATATATATATATATATATATATATATATATATTGATAAAACGGTAAGATAACAAAAGAAAGAAAGAGACCTCAATATTATGTAAATAGAGGAAGGTGCGGTCTATGCGACATGGAGAGATGGCTTATCTGGAAAAGCAGCTTAGACCCTACATGTCTAAATACAAGGACAGAACTTTTCGGATCATGCCCACATGTGACTAAATTTCTGTTACGTTTTTGGTCCCCTAAAGAAAACAGATAGAACATGCTTTCTATGTTATGTCCCAAGAAGATTTTATATATTTTTATATATTTTTATATATTTTTTATGTATTTTTATATAATTTTTATGACAAAAAATGCGAGCGATGTATAAGTACGCAGGCAAGCAGAATTATAACACAGTAATTTCCCTTTATTTAACGGTATTTTTTCATAGCGTTTTCAAATAGCCAGATAACCGAAGAGATGGTGTTGTGGATTTCCACTTCGGCATCTGAAACTCAGAGTTTTATCTTGACTACCGAGTAAAGTAACATATTATTGTATATATATATATATATATATATATGAACTTTAGGTTTCTCATCACTGCTTCGTTTCTTAGAGCTCTGCTGATACCACTACTACTACTACTGCTACTACTAAATAAACATATGTGTATATATATATATATATATATATATATAAGCGAGAAAGAAGCAACAAGAATGGATAGGTTTTTAGTACGATCGTTTCATACAAGGACAGGTTTTATTAAAAGTTGCAAAGATTACAGCATATAAACGAGTCCCGTACTCATCAGCTAAAATACATGTAAGTTCTCTAGACATCCTAGTGTTTGAGGCTATACTCATGAAGTAATGTAGATAATTAAACAGATTTCTAAAGTTTCATTAAAGTTCTTTAAAGATGATGCATAGTCTTATCACAGAATTTTAAAAAAGTTTTGGTAGCATCACAGAGAAGGTGACCTAATCCATATGAATTTCCATAGATATGATGAGGGATTATATACTCACAGAAGACAAATTTATCCATTGTTATTAGCATTACAGAGAGGGTGAATTAATCCTTTGTATATATGCACAGATTCCAATGGTGTAGATGTAAATTTCCAGAGAAATGGAGATGAATTTCATATTCACAGGCGATAAATTTTACAATGGTTGAACACAATGAGGTAGGTACCAATCCTTGTTATATGATTAGGTGTTTGCCATATTAATCACATTACTGCTATTCACAAGAGGCTGCAGCTATTTAACTCTTAAAGGTTGAAGGGCTTACTAGATCGGCCAAGAATAGAGAAGGGAATAGAAGAAAAGAGAGAAAATAATGGAGGAGGGAGCAAAAAAGGGGGGGAAAGGGGGACTAAAAGAGAAGAGAAAAGGGAACAGAGAATAAGAAGAAGAAAAAGAAGAAAGAGAAAAGAGAAAGGAATAGGGAAAGAAGGGAAAAAAAGAAAAAGAAAAAAGAAAAAAGAGGGTTCTAGTTATACAGAAGAGCTAGTAGACTGTAAGTCTGGTTTTAATCAACAGGCATCTGGGGACTGGAGGGGAATATTATTATTCTTTGACCAGTAAACCGTTAATTTATTGCTGTTGAAATCAGCTATGAGTTTAAAGAGAATCTAAAGAGATAACACAGTCAGGGGTTAAGGGGTCAGATGCTAAAATCACCAGAAAATACATTAGGAAAATCTAAGTATAATCTTATCAAAAAGTCATTAAAAATTTACTTATTTAATTTATTCATTTTATTGTCTTAAGGAGTTGTCGTTATTATTCATACATTGACCGACTACAGGTCAAATCTTATAAGATCATTTACAAGGTGTTAGGGGATTGTCTATCCTAATGAAGATAATCATATTATCACCGAGGGAATAGCCTTATTTATTTAATTATGAAATAGAATTATGGGGCTACAGTAACTAATTATAATTTATTAGAGTTATGCTACTTAAATTAGATTAAGTTAGGAATTAAAATTAAATATTACAATTAAGATTTAAAATTAAGAATTTAAAATTCTGTGATAAGACTATGCATCATCTTTAAAGAACTTTAATGAACTTTAGAAATCTGTTTAATTATCTACATTACTTCATGAGTATAGCCTCAAACACTAGGATGTCTAGAGAACTTACATGTATTTTAGCTGATGAGTACGGGACTCGTTTATATGCTGTAATCTTTGCAACTTTTAATAAAACCTGTCCTTGTATGAAACGATTGTACTAAAAACCTATCCATTCTTGTTGCTTCTTTCTCGCTTATAATCACCCCACATTACTGTATTGTTAAATCAGTATAGTTTTTTTTTTGGTGCATCTAAGTTAGGTACCATATTCAAGTAAATTTTTTAAATTAACTTGAATCTTTATTGCTCTTTGAATATATTCCCATACAGTCTGTATGTTTTTCTGGTACTTAATTTCTCAACAAGAATGGAAAAAGTAAACATTAAGTTCTCCCCTAAAGACATCCCCTTACATAGTATAGATGAATATAATTGGCTTCTCATTCATAGGATTAACGATTTCATTAGAAGAATCAGGTGGAAAACGTACCATTTTGATGTCAAACAGAAGAAGAAACCTCAGGAAATGAATACCGAAAAGAATTTTAGAAGAATTTTTAAAAGTAGAAAAAGCCCACCTCAGAACCCATTCCTGGAGAACTTTGAGAAAGACTTGCTGAATCTTATAGATGATATTAGCTTCAATGAACACCCGTTAAGATATAACCCTCACCTTAGACACCTTAGGAACTTTATTCAGTCAACCCGGTGCAAACGTGGAATCCTAGTACCAGCAGATAAAACGGGTAATATGTATAGAGTTGATTACGATATTTATAGCAAATTAATTAGGAAAGAACTAAACTCCAAATATAAAATTACAACTAAGAACAATTTGAAAAAGTAAACATGGAAATGAAAGAGATCATGGAGAAACTAAATTTAACAGATAGAACGGAGCCACTTAAACCCTGTGAGCCCAGGATCAACCTTAAAGACCACAAAAAGGACTTCTTGGATAACCCTTCAGTAAGGCTGATCTGTCCAACTAAGTCGGACATTGGCCGACTTAGTAAATCTATCCTGGATACTGTTCTACCCCAAATAACCCCTCTTCTCCCCTTAAACCTATGGCTAAGTACCGACGAAGTTCTAAAATGGTTTAACTCTCTAACTAATACTAGTAGTCTGTCCTTTATTCAGTTCGATATTAATAGTTATTACTCTAGCATTTCCCCTATCTTACTCAACAAATCACTAATATTTGCCATGAATCGCTCCCTCATAACTAGAGAAGAAATCAATATTGTGCTACTAGCTAGGAAGACATTTATTGAATTTGAAGATAAATTATGGACTAGAGCAGATACACCAAATTTTTTTGATATACCAATGGGTTCCAGTGATTCGGCTGAGGTAACCAACCTAGTAGGCGCATATCTATTAAAATGCATAAGCAAGGATATCCCAGAAATACAGGGGGGTCTATATAGAGATGATGCTCTGTTTGTTATCCCTAGTAATAATAAATCTGTTATAGAAAGGATTAGAAAGAAAATTAATAAGTTCTTTAAGGATTTCAACCTCAGTATAACGTATGAACCGGGCACTAAAATAGCTAATTTCCTAGATATTACCCTAGACCTTAACTCCAAGCTACATTACCCATTTAGAAAGGAAGGCGAAGTCACGAATTACGTAAATAAATTATCAAATCATCCCCCAAATATAATAGAATCTTTAGTAAGAAATATTTCATTAAGAATTTCAAAATTATCATCCAATAAGGATATATTTAACTCCCATTCTGAGCATTATAATGCGGCGTTAACTAAGGCTGGATACAACCAAAAGATTACATTCGTTGATAGGGAGAACTCACGTATTCCTAATAATGAAGTTATCAGTAATCAAGTAAGCAGCAAAAAAGACCAAACCCGAAATAAAAGTAGAATTAAATTAACGGTAAACGCCAATCTAGAGTACAGGCCCAACAATTCAAATAGAAGCATTGACCAGAACATAGGTAACTCGGATAAGATTGAAGTAGATAAACCTAAGATGCACACAAATAAAATAAAAATAATGGTAATAAATACAATAACTCCGGTGAGATGAATAGTAGTAATTCTACGAACCCTAAATTTTATAAAAAGATATATTATGGCTGAATATTCCTTTCAACTGTGCGATACAATCGGATATACAGAACAAATTCAAAGTAATTCTGGAAAAAAATTTCCCTATCTCTCATAGATATCATAGAATTATTTCTAGGAAAACAGTTAGGATTTCTTATTCAACCCTCCCAAATATGTCCACTTTAATAGCTAAAATTAATAATAACAACATTAAACTAGCCAGGAAAGATAGAAATAAAATAATAATATCAGAATGAATACCAATAGCAATAACAATAATACTACCAACAATAAAAACAGCAATAGGAACTATCAAACATAGGTGAAATTAGTAACCACAGAATGACTAATAACATTAACATTAATAGTAATAATAACAATGCCGATATTAATAGAAGTAATATTGTTAATAATAGAAATAATAGAAATAAGGCTAATGGAGAAAATAAGGAGAATGAAAATATCAGTGATATCTATAACAATAATATACAGTTGGATAAAAGACTAACAATAATAATAACATTACGAATAATATAAGAAATCTTGGTAGGACTTTACGCCTAAATGATGAAACGGAAGGATCAATAAATAATAACAATACTTTAGATATCAGTACCAACTATAGAAATGATAATCAAAATAATAGGAACCTTAAACATCTACCCAGGAATAATCCAAGGCCTGAAGTTGTTCCTCCTGTGTGTAAGTGTAGAATAAAATCAAAATGCCCGGCACCTGGTCTATGTAGGGAAAATAATGTAATCTATAAATGTACCATATCCACGGAGAATAACAAATATTTTTACATTGGCTGTACAATTAATTTTTTAGCCAGAGTTAGAAATCACATCTCGACTTTTAAATTACGTCATAAAGCTGGTACCACCACACTTTCAAACAAAATCTGGGAACTCAAAAATAATAACAAAAATTATACCCTTAATTGGGAAATAGTTAGGAGAGCAATTCCGTATAAAAATAGTAGGGTTGGTTGTCAACTATGCTCCATGGAGACGTACGAAATTCTAAAGCATAGTAAACATAGAAACTTATTGAATAACCATATCGAACTAGGTCAAGTTTGTGTCCACGCTAAATTGAAGACTTTAAAATATTTTAAATGATTGGAATATTCATAACTAGATAGATAGATATAACTTGATTTCTACTAGTATAGCACTGCTTTAAGTAGATAACTAAGAGTTCTCACATTACAGTTATCTTTATCTTTTTCCTTATATCTACATCAGTTTTTTGAGAACAGAGAAATGAATAGTACTTATTCGCTACTTAATTGAGGCTTTATTTAATTTCAAACTCACAATTTTTAAATTCTTAATTTTAAATCTTAATTGTAATATTTAATTTTAATTCCTAACTTAATCTAATTTAAATAGCATAACTCTAATAAATTATAATTAGTTACTGTAGCCCCATAATTCTATTTCATAATTAAATAAATAAGGCTATTCCCTCGGTGATAATATGATTATCTTCATTAGGATAGACAATCCCCTAACACCTTGTAAATGATCTTATAAGATTTGACCTGTAGTCGGTCAATGTATGAATAATAACGACAACTCCTTAAGACAATAAAATGAATAAATTAAATAAGTAAATTTTTAATGACTTTTTGATAAGATTATACTTAGATTTTCCTAATGTATTTTCTGGTGATTTTAGCATCTGACCCCTTAACCCCTGACTGTGTTATCTCTTTAGATTCTCTTTAAACTCATAGCTGATTTCAACAGCAATAAATTAACGGTTTACTGGTCAAAGAATAATAATATTCCCCTCCAGTCCCCAGATGCCTGTTGATTAAAACCAGACTTACAGTCTACTAGCTCTTCTGTATAACTAGAACCCTCTTTTTTCTTTTTTCTTTTTCTTTTTTTCCCTTCTTTCCCTATTCCTTTCTCTTTTCTCTTTCTTCTTTTTCTTCTTCTTATTCTCTGTTCCCTTTTCTCTTCTCTTTTAGTCCCCCTTTCCCCCTCCTTTTTTGCTCCCTCCTCCATTATTTTCTCTCTTTTCTTCTATTCCCTTCTCTATTCTTGGCCGATCTAGTAAGCCCTTCAACCTTTAAGAGTTAAATAGCTGCAGCCTCTTGTGAATAGCAGTAATGTGATTAATATGGCAAACACCTAATCATATAACAAGGATTGGTACCTACCTCATTGTGTTCAACCATTGTAAAATTTATCGCCTGTGAATATGAAATTCATCTCCATTTCTCTGGAAATTTACATCTACACCATTGGAATCTGTGCATATATACAAAGGATTAATTCACCCTCTCTGTAATGCTAATAACAATGGATAAATTTGTCTTCTGTGAGTATATAATCCCTCATCATATCTATGGAAATTCATATGGATTAGGTCACCTTCTCTGTGATGCTACCAAAACTTTTTTAAAATTCTGTGATAAGACTATGCATCATCTTTAAAGAACTTTAATGAACTTTAGAAATCTGTTTAATTATCTACATTACTTCATGAGTATAGCCTCAAACACTAGGATGTCTAGAGAACTTACATGTATTTTAGCTGATGAGTACGGGACTCGTTTATATGCTGTAATCTTTGCAACTTTTAATAAAACCTGTCCTTGTATGAAACGATCGTACTAAAAACCTATCCATTCTTGTTGCTTCTTTCTCGCTTATAATCACCCCACATTACTGTATTGTTAAATCAGTATAGTTTTTTTTTTTTTTTGGTGCATCTAAGTTAGGTACCATATTCAAGTAAATTTTTTAAATTAACTTGAATCTTTATTGCTCTTTGTATATATATATATATATATATATATATTTATATATATATATATGGGGGAGAGAAATAGAGATTAACATATATAGTACAGAGTGAGTGCTTTAATCCAATTTGTTGAGATTAGCTTTCCAATCCTGTCTGGTTTCATTAGCAAGGTGCTACTAAATCATCGTAAAAACATTATTCTCTGTCAATGATTGATGGCTTAACTCTACAGCTTAATATTGTTTCAGATTCTTTTGTTTTGAAAATGCAATATGTGGCTAAAGTGGAGAACAAATCTATAACTGTGATATGAGTCTATAACTTGAACATCTTATTTGCCTGCTACTTGGTGTTTTTTTATTGTCACAAAAACAATATTTCTTAGTTTTAAAAAGAAATTATGTCTAAAATATGTTTCAAAATAATATTTTGAAATAAACATTTTGCTTTCCTTTCATTGCAGAAACGCTGGGTTAATTTCATGGCTGTCTTTTGCCTTTCACAATGACAAGCGAAAATATGATGTTGATTGTAATATTTCTGCTCTCAGTTCAGGAGTGTCAATCAATTGACCTTACTTACACTGTCAGAGAAGAAGAAAGTCCCGGCACTTATATTGGAGACGTTGCTGCTGATTCCCATTTCTTCGATACTGTCCCATCCAAGGATGCACATTTGATAACATTCAGTGAGGTGCAACGGAGAAAGACGCAGTTGTTTAATGTGAGTGAAAATGGAGGATTATACACAGCACACAAGCTGGATGCTGAATCCCTCTGTACTTTTAACAAAGAATGTAGTAGAGTTTCTAAAGTTGCTATTCGGAAAGGGAAATCGTTTTTGAAGATCCTTAAAGTGAAAATAATTATTGAAGACATTAACGACCATCAGCCAAACTTCCCTAACTCTCATGTTAGTATCCAGTTTTCAGAACGAGATAGCAAAGGGTCACAGCTGACTATCCCCAATGCTATTGATAAAGACATTTTCTCCCAAAATCACATGATCAACTATCATTTAAAAAAAATTGATGGTGAACCATTTTCATTGTCTGTTACTAAAAGAGTTGATGGTATATCCTCCTTAAAGATTATTTTAGAAACAAAATTAGATCGAGAAGTAAAAGATACATATAATATTGAAGTTGTAGCAAAGGATGGTGGTTCCCCACCAAAGCAGAGCAGCTTAAATGTAGAAATTACAGTTAAAGATGAAAATGATAACCAGCCAGTCTTCTCACAGAATGTTTATAATATATCCATAGAAAGTACACATGAATTAGACAGACCGGTGTTGAAGTTATCTGCTAATGACCTAGACATTGGCAATAACGGTATTGTTTCTTATGATTTTAGTCCTATGAACTCAAATAATATGAAAACTAAATTTCGGTTGAATGAACGGACTGGGGAAATTTTTTTGACTAAACAGTCTCATGTTGAGGAAAAGAATAATTTTGAGTTGTACATCGAAGCCAGAGATGGAGGCAGCCCTCCTCTCAGTTCCATAGCCACCATTATGATAAAAGTTATCAATCATCACAATAACCCTCCAAATATTGATATAGACTTTGTCTCAGCTATCAATGACAACACAGCAACCATTTTCGAAGACATCAAAGTTGGTAGTTTCATTGCTTATGTGATGGTCACTGACAATGATGTTGGACACAATGGACAGGTGAACTGTCATATCAAAGATGACACATTCAAACTACAGTCAATGGGATCGAAGGAATATAAAATAGTTCTAAAGAAAGCAGTAGACAGAGAGACACAGGAACATTATCACTTTACTGTGTCGTGTGAAGATAAAGGATTACCTGCTCTGAAAACTGATAAAGATCTGTCAATCCAAGTGTTGGATGTGAATGATGTAGAACCACACTTTACGAAAGACACATTCAAGTTCCTTACCTATGAGAATGACAAAGCTAATTTCCCTATTGGCTTTATCAATGCTACAGACCCAGATATTGGTAAGGGAGGTGAATTGTCTTATTCTCTGAGAAATAAACAGCAATATCGTCTGCCATTCCAGATTATCAACTCTGGCTTTATTTCAACAAACCAGTCTTTAGACAGAGAACACAGAGATTTCTATGAGTTTGAGGTTTTTGTGAAAGACAATGGAAGCCCATCTCTGAATAACACAGTGAATGTTGAAGTGGAAGTATTGGATAGAAATGATAATGCTCCCTATTTTACATTTCCTAGTGTTGACCCTTTCACTCTTGATGTCCACTATCATCCGCAAAGTAAGAACGACATCACAGTTCTGAAAGCATCTGATATAGACAGTCACATGAATGCTTTTCTCAGGTATGAAATCGTTTCAGGTAACGAGAGACAGTTATTTAAACTGGACTCGTTCACTGGTGTGTTATCTTACTCTCGCACAGTTTACCAAAATGATGCCGGATCATATGAGCTTGAGTTTGTTGTGAAAGACAGTGGTACTCCAGTTCTCTCAGCAACAACTAGCATCTCTTTGACACTGACTGTTAGCAACAAGACGTCACCAATGTTCACAGCTGTGCACCTACCAAGTGATAACACAATAGATGCGACATTGTTGATTATCATTGTAGTAGCAGCTGTGATAGTATCTATAGCTATTGTGGTTTCTATAACCCTGTGTATTATTCGAGGTAATGTGAGACACGGCTCATCTAGAACAGAAAATAAACAGGCATACCAATGTCAGAATGAGATGAGACAGTTGATCTATCAAGGTAACAACAGTGTCTCTGTGATGTCAGGTAATCAAGGAGAGATATCAGACAGATACTGTCATTCAAGAAGTCAGTACTATTCTGAAGACTGGAATACTCCAACTGTTCCAAGACTGCCAAAATCATTGAAGGTAAGTTTCCTTTGTTCCAAGTATTTTAATTCATAATAGGGTTTGGGGGATTTTAATAAAAGTATTAACAGTGGATATAGTCAATTCAATTTTACCAGTCACAATTATTCAAAACAAACAATGCAAAAAATAGGAGGCCCTGAACTTACACAAGAACAATAGAAAATGCTAGAAAAAAATATTTAAATTTTTGCTGGCCATGTCTGTATATGAAGTAGAAAATATGACCCCAAGATAAAAATTATTTTTTGGTTAAAAAAATTTGTAAAACTGCTTCTCATGCATTCACCCTATTTTCCTCTAAAGCACTTATAATACCTTTCCCTAATGAATTTGTATGCTCTTCTCTAATTGCTCTGTAGTGTATTCCTTTAAGTTATGTACCAATCTTTTATAATGGCTCTGTAGCTTATGCTCCTAATTATATTTCTCTAATAGTCTTAACCAGCTTTTATGAATTTATTACACATACATATATTTTTGCAATTGTACACATAAATCCATTAACGAATATCATCTTCCAGAAAGTTGTATGATGTAAGAAGTAATCTTCTTTAAAATGATACAATTCTCTTCCAATAATCATAACTGTATTCCTTTGATAACAACATTCGATTGTCAATTTTGGTTCAAAAACCATACAACAGTCCTGACCGGTGTGTGTGTGTGTCTGTGTGTGCATTTGTATATGTGTGAATAGGGGCATAAGTAGACAATAATGAGGGGTGTGGGTGGAGTAGGTTTATGACTGAAAAAAGGGATTGAGGTAATCAATGTGTAACAGGATAACTGAGATTAGACAATCCTGATTAATGCAACGGTGACATTTATCTATGTCTCTGCTCCACAATCTGCACTGGCAGATAAACCAAGGTACTGACTCTACGAGGCTCTCTTGCAAAGGACCTTAACGACAACTGACAATGGCATAATCATTGTGGCTGATGACTTCAACAGACATGTTGGGCAGCATTCTGATGGATTACATGGTGCGCATGGAGGTTAAGGATTAGATTCAAGAAAAAGGAAACAAGGCAGCTGGGGGGTTCTGTGATGCTAATGACTTAATAATTTGCAACACTTAACTTCAGGAAACCACTTGGCTACCCGGTCATTTTTCACTCAGGTTAACACACAAACCAGTTAAACATCATTTTTTCTAGGAAATGAGACAGACAAATGGTATAGTCTTTCACTGGTGAACAATGCAACACCCAACACAGGCTTATCATGTATTTCCCTAATGAATTTCTATGCTAATTGGTCTGTAGTGTATTCACTAACGATTAGTGATTTCAGACTTGAAGGTAGTTTGGAAAAGGATGATGTAGAAGTTGTTATATTTAGGGATGGTCATTTTTTCTTGCCAAATAAACACACACATTGTCTATTCGTTCTTCACTTGTTTATTATTGTTCTTAGTTTCTCTTATATCCATTGTCTGGAAATTTTTCATCACACTCCTGTAACTTCAACAGCAACTCTTCCATCTCGCACGTCTCCTGTTTTGCTCAGTCCATTCTTTGGCAAGTAAAAAAAATGACCATCCCAAAATATAAGAATATCTGTTTCAAAATATGATTTCTCATCAGGAATCTTCCAAAACAAATTCATAAACGTAATACTATAGAAGCTTAAAGATCTGTTGAACAGCTGGAAATTTATAAGAACTAGTTGAAATATTTGAGAAAAGAGAGGGAAAAATAGAAACAATAACAAAGAGGACAAATGGAAGTTGGTGTGAGACAACCTGCTGAGGGGTTCAGACGAAATTAGGGGACTGGTGTAAGATTTCAGCCAGATTGAAGGTGATATGGTGATGGGGCAGTAAGGTAGGCAGAGGTAGAAAGAAGAGAAACAGGCTTTGAAAAACTGGATGAAAGGGAGTAGCAGAGATCCATATTGGATAGCTTAAAGGGACAGCAGGCGTACATAGCAAAGGAATGAGTAGACAGGAAGAGATGAATAAGGTTCTATGGCTTGAGATTCAAATGGGTGGTCATATTCTGGATTGTAATGTAGTGTACCAGAGAGAATCAGATGTTGTGGTGGAGATGGATAATGGCCCACTTGCACTTAGTAACCCTGAAAAGAAAGCAGCTTGAAATATTTAAGGCTATTAAATGTAGAGAATGAATGGGAGAGAGAGAGAGAGAGAGAGAGAGAGAGAGAGAGAGAGAGAGAGAGAGAGAGAGAGAGAGAGAGAGAGGACCTTCTCAGCATATAGTCAACTGACGAAAAGTCATTCTAGTAGATGCCAGTATGATTGATAAATCCATAGATGATATGAAGGTCCCTGGTCCATCAAGAATTACCACTGAGGCACTTAAAATATCTGGAAAGTAGGGTTTGGACTAGTTACCTGAGTACTCAACCAGGTTGTACAGGGAGATATCAGATGTCACCCACTAACTGGTGTAGCTGCATCGTAGTCAATGGCTACAAGGGTCAAGGGTCAACTGTTACAAGAGATACCTTACAGAGTGGTAATTACAAGTGTATGAAATTACTGGATTAGGTTTCAGAAAGAGTTATAAGCTCAATTAATCAGGAAGAGCATTGGCCTGGATTAGATGCAGTTTGGATGTATGACAAGGAGAAGTACTTAGCATTTGCCAACCTGGAGTGAGCTTTTGACAGGCTCCCTTGTTCTGAGATCTGGAGGTTACTGAGAAAGCTGGGAGTAGATAAATGACCTACGAGAGTCCAACAAATCATGTACATGGATGTTATCAGCAAGGTGAGAGTGATGAGTGTAGTGACAAACTTAATGTGCCGGCAGGGGTCCACTATGGCTTAGTTCTTAATCCTTGTATATTCATTATATTATAATCCCTGTATATTTATTATAGTATATTGGACACATGAAAGAAATTTATGACTGGATGCCTGTGAAAACTTCCATGATGACAATGACTTCATTCCCATAACTGAAACTGTAGCAAGATTAGCGGGGAAATTATGGATGTGGAAGTTACACCTAAAATAAAAGACTTCAAAGTTACCTTTGTAGAGACTCATCTGTTTAAGTCCTTTGCATTCATCAGAGAGATGGCCTTGTTCAATACAAAGAAAAGGAGTAGGCAGAAAGTCCATATGGTGTGCTCAGGGCAAACTATGAGTACACAATAAGTGCAGCAGTATGACAAGCATTTAAACAGAGAAAGCAGGCTTTGCACATGGCAGATACTTTGGAACAATAAACACTAAGAGCACACAGGAAACAGATTCTTTTAAATGCACAGAAGGATGTTGATAGCCTCTGTCACTTAGGTTGCCTAATTAGCAGCAGAAGAGGATTTTCTAAAAGAATAGTAGCTAGAATAAGAAAGGCTGGAGAAAGTTCAGAGAGCTATTGTCTGTTGGTAATGAAGGTTTTCTCTTTGTGTACAAGTTGCAATTTTATGCAGTGGTGAGACAAAAAAAGACCAGAAAGGCAGGAAGTGAATGTCCATATGCTGAGGGATGAGCGATGTAAGTTTAGAAAGCAGTCACAGTTTTCCATGATAATGAGGAGATATTTGTACTGATGTCTATATAGTAATGTGCATACTCTGTTGTGTGTGCACATCTAGCGGATCATGCTAGCTTCATTACTTTTGAGCCTACGCAGTCACTGCCATGAAGCATGGCAGTTCACACACCTGCATCGTACAAACTATCTTCTACTCTGAGCGAGAGACCCTTTGTCACCAGTAGGGGTAGAAGCTTTCTGAACTTAGCCTAGGCTATTCTTATTCTAGTGGTAACACTCTCTGAGCATCCACCCTCACTACAGACTTGGTCACCTTCGTAATGGAAGCTATCAACTACTTCTAGTTTCTTCTCCTGGCATGTGATGGAATCTGTTTTCTGAGCATCTGTGGTGTTTATTGCCCCTGTGAATCTGCTGCACACAAAAGCTATCTTCCTGGTTTAATCTTCCTTTGATGTTGCTGCACCTCTTATGTGTCCATAGCTTACTTTCTATCATTTTTGGTCCAGTCTATAATTCCAACTCCATATCTGATTAAGCTAACTGATCTTGAATTTATTGTTTCAATAAAATTTTTGGAATTCACCTTTGACTACAATAATTTTCTCACCCTCCTTGTGTACTCCCAACTGGTAATTTATTTCATTTCTTCATTTTTTTTTTAATCTCGTCTGCTTCCAGTATTCCCAAGTACTCGTACCACTGTCCTTTCTCAACCACTCTCATTCTTTGACCATTTGGCATTACAATTCCTTGGCTTCTTTCAAATCTTCCTTGTTTCATTTTCAGTATTGCCCACTTTTCTATCCCAAATTCCATACCTACAACATTTGAGAAAATGTGGATTGTTCTTTACAAGACTTCCAAGCTGTTTCTCATTTATATCATCCATGAAAAGGAAATGATTTATCTGACCATTTCCTTTTCCCAAATTGTAGGCTATTTTAACATTACATAGTATCATAGTGAACAGTGTCATCAGCCAATCCCACCTTTTTTTCCAGTAACTTCTGTTGTGGCCCCATGGAATTGATGGTGTAGTCCCTTATATAATACTTCTTCATGTCCTTTTTGCACATCTTCCTATGTTTTTTTTCGTTTTGCTCTGCTTTCAATACTCCCTCATTCCTAACTGACACCAGCAAGGTTCCCTTACTTTCGGCTAGGTATCTCATTAAGCTCTTGAATTCGATGTGCACACAGTCTTCCTCCATTTGCTCTCTTCATGTAGAGGTGATCAGTATCCAGATGGGGATGATGGGCTCCATGCATCATTAGAAGCTGTCAATTCCGTTCTTCAACATTTCATGCTTTTCCATTTAAGACTTCTCATATTTTCAGCTACTCCATACATTTCCATTGTTTTTATTTTCCAAGAGTGTGGTATCATATCGTATGCTTTACGATAGTGATCCCATGCTATGGTCAGGTTTGTGTGTCTTCTCTTGCAGTTCCTGATAATTAGATTATCTTTTAAGAGTTGATCCTTTGTTCCTTGGCTCCTCTTTCGGCACCCTTTCTGATCAATAGGGAGCAGCCTACTGTTTCCCAGGTAGCTATATAGTTCACCGGCCAATGCACCTGACATCAATTTCCACATTAGCAGAATGCACATTATTGGTCTAAAGTTGCCTGCAACTATTATTATTATTATTATTGTTATTATTATTTACATTACTGCTGTTTTTTTTCTTATGCAAGCTATTCCAAGTCTCATCCAGAGACCTCAAATAATTGCAGTTTGGACATTTTACTATGGGTATTATTTTTGATTAACAATGAAATATTTTTACAGGCAGAAGACCAGAACCGGAGAACTAATATTCCGTTAAATTTATATTTTAGTTTTGAAAGAGTTTTTAGTGAATCAGGTATTTTCAAGTTGACAACGTCTCTCTTAGGATGAGGGCAGCCACTCCACTGATATTGCATAACGAGGATATATCAAACACTTAACATCATTTTTTTTTTTGCGGAAAACAATTATGTAAGCCTGGCAGTTAATTTGACAAAATGCAAAATGTGTTTTATAAAGCATAAAATATCATACGAGTTTTCTGTACTTTATCAGTTATTATTGCGACTCCATTCCACACTGCAGCCTATTCTGTAGTTTGATGTTATGATGACTGGCCAGAGACAGCCAGTGGTGGAAGAGGTCCAGGGAGGGGTTCCTCCTTCAGGAGTGATGATACCCTGGAAGTGGAAGTTGCACTGCACTGGACATAGGAGTGGGCGGGGGGTGGGGTGGATGTGCTGCTGAACCTTAACTTTGCTTACATGTCATACTTTACATATGTACACTCCACACACACACACACACACACACACTATAATACCTTCCATAGCACTGCTCCCCTTAGTGTTGATTCTCGATAATGTTTTGACTTTTTGGAGACAATATTTTCAGTGGGATAATAATACATAAAAATAAAGATAGAATTTACAAAAAAAAACAAAAAAACAGGGAATTTCCATAGGTCCAACTAGGGACCCATAGAATTCTTCTTTTTTTTTTTTTTTTGATGCTTAAATTTTGTATTTCTTGTTTTTGTTGTTTGTATTTTAAAGATTTTTATGATAATGAGCTGCATTGAGATTATCAAGAAAAAAAGATTTTGATCATAGAAGCCTCAAACTGTCCCTGATATTGTCTTCTTCTTTGAGCCTTTCTCAAATTAAACAATTGTTCTCTATTCTTTCTTTCTCAGAGTTCTTACTGATGTTCTTTCATTTTCTCTTTCATTATGTTTGTATATAATCAACACATTGTTCTCTCTTCTCAAATCTGTTGACTTTTCACTTTGATACTTCAGCCGTCGTCCTCTACATTTTGTGATCAGTGATGTTAGCTCGACTTATCTTTTGGCTTTATCTTAAGCTTACTCTTTCTTTCTTGCTTTTGTTCTTCTCTCATCCTCTGCCAGCATCTCATGCTAAAAAGCTCAACCATTTCCACATGTATTGCCTAAGGAAGATTCTTGGCATAAAAATACCAGCATCGGATTCCTGATACAAAGATTTTCAGAGATGCCAAACCAGGGGCCCCAAGGCATTTGAATCATCAAGGATCTGCATAGCAACTGCTAAACGAAAAGCTTGTGAATCCTATCTTAGCAACCCTGTGTGTGCTGTCTGTGGCAAATACTTCCTTTGCCAGAACAGACAGTTTTGTCCACAGCAAGAGACACATAAACAAGCAATCTTCTTCTGTCTTTGTTTGTTTCTTTCCCTCGGGGTCAGCGTTGCGAGGCAGCTGCTATGTCATCACGACTGTGATTTTGACAAAACAAGCTATCATTACCATCACGTGTGTGTGTGTGTGTGTGAGTGTGTGTGTGCATGTGTCTGTGTATGCATACATGTGTGTTAGTGTGCATCAGTGGTGCTTCAGAAGTAACCTGCCTTTTACCCCCACTCCCCACCCAGGTTCTTTTAAGATTTTAAGAGAAAATCTGTTTTCCTTATTGTCGTCATCATCATCATCATCATCAGTAGAAGCATCATCAGTACCATCATCATATTTACCACATTCAATCACAACCATACCATTCTACACCATCCTCATCACCACTGTCATTTCAACCACCACCATTATCACAGCTTGAGGAAGATTCTACTGCTGTTTCTAACAGGTCAAATCACCACGTAGAGGCTCCCTGCAAATACCCTTTCAGTATATCCAGCAGCTTTGATGTATTCCATCTGAAGAATATAGGGAACCTATAGTTTCCATAGAAAATAGCTGGATATTAAACAACAGACAAAAGACATGTATTATTTGTTATTAATTTAACTTCAAGAGTTCAAATCCCCACCTTGGTCAGCTTAGCCTGATATTCTTCCAGAGTTAATAAGATGAAGTACCAGTCATGTAATGGGGTTAACTAACCAACTGTTCCTTCCCTCTAAAACGCTGGTCATGATCCAATGTATGAAATGAATTTCTTTTAATTTAATGAAACGTTTTTAACCAGAGAGATTAAAGCTGGATCTTTTCAACAACTCAGAGATTGACACAGAGATTAAAGATTGGCAGGAAATTTATTTTAGGTCATCAACATTGCTGAAAATCTTTATTCACAACAGTGAAAGGGTTGCTGACACATTTTCTAGACACACAAGTTCCATTCAGTTGGTTGTGATTACAAATAAATACAAGTGTTTTACAAATCTTGCGTACCTTGACCATTTTCTCTTGTGTAGCCTAGGGGCAAGTGTACCCTGGCTTGAGAACCTTTCTGAACTATATCCTCCCTAAATTTGAAACCTCATGCTCCAGTTTCAGTTCAATATTCTAGCTGATGACAGAAACTATGTACTGCTTTGAAGATATTTCTATTTCTTCTGTTGCTCACAGTTTGTCTTTACGATTCCTAGACATTCTACCACTCTAGATATGTCTTATCTTGTGACTACATATTTGTGTATTATTCTAACTTAATGGTCACACAGTTATAATCTCATGTAATTTTTTTTGTTCATTCCTCCCAATTCTAATAGCAACTACTTTGCTTAATCTTTCCGTCTTGTCCTTATAATATTGGATCTATGTTATAAATGACATGTTGTTGTACTGGCTATTAAAATTCTAATTAATGTTTTAGCTTTTAGATTCAACTATGAGATTGCTGATGCCTACATAATTTTTTCTAAAAAAGTATTTGAGACATATCAATAACCTTGTGGATAAAAGTGTAACTGTTATTGGTTTAGCAACAACAGTTCCTAGTTTGAATCCATCCTGGTATTAAGTACATATGCAGGAATAATCTGATGACAACTTCTTACTCAGAGAAGTAAAGGAAATTACCCAAACATTTTTCATGGTTTGTTGACTGTTCATCAGTGCATTCACTCCTTCTGCTCATGAAGAGGACTGATAGTAAATCACTATTTAAATCGAACACAAACTAGAATTCAGCTGTAATAGTTAGATAAATTTACATATCTCTTGTCAGCAGCTTGATTAAATAATGAATATTTATTCACAGTAGAACAGAAAATAAAAATTCTTGGATAAATTTAATGCGATTAAACTACAGCTTTTGAATCTTTCATTGTGGAACCTTAACCCTTTAGCATTCAGATAAATTTGTCAAAAGTAACCCTTATTTATTCACATTAAAAGAAGTTTATCTGATATTATTTTGTAGCTTCAAGATAGGAAAGATGTAATTGCTTATTTTTAGAATGACATTGCAGAGTAGGTGTGAGATGCTGGTTCTGGCCAGTTTGAGCATAAAATGTGTAAAATATTTGGGCCGGATACAGCCAGTTTAAACACTAAAGGGTTAAGCAGATGTGAATCCTTTCTTAGCTAACTCACGTACAAATTTCAACTAAATAACCTATGACTTCTTAAACTTTGGTTCCACAGATATTGGATGAAATATAATTTAGTTGAATATTTCATACAACTAAATTCATTTTTATCTGAAAGAATTTTATTTAATCATTGTTAACCTGATTTTTCTGAATAGAAAACAGTGAGGCAAATTGTCAGATCACACTGTCTCCAAAACTTATTCTGCACTTGACTAATTTATCACACTACAAATCTGTCCCTGCTTTGGCTGCCACTAAAGACATTAAATGCAAATTAAACTTCTCTAACATTCTTTTTCACAGACATCCTTACATTGGCAGTTGATAACATTTTAACCTCTCCAACCATGAACTTTTCACGTAGATAACAACTAAAAGAAGGTACTATGATATGCCCATTGCCTACTTCCTCAAGCAACTGAGTTCATGGCAGTCTTTGGAAAGTCAAACAAAACTTTTGAGCTTCAATGAGTAAAAATTTGTCGGATGACGGTTCCAGTATTTAAGAATTAATTGATTATGCCATTGTCTGTTGAAACAAACCATTGTCTGTTGAAGGTATGGTTATGCAAGTTTTGCAAAACACATGTCAGCAAAATAAAGTCATACAACTTCCTCATTCTTTATCCGATATATATGTATTTATATATATTTGTAATGGAACAAAAATGTAACAGGCGACAACAAAACATTCAGGCAGCAGGTGCTACAAAAAAGGACAGGAAAAAACAAGAATGGGACATTCGGAGCCTTCAATCTTCAGTTGAGAAACAGATTGTTGTTGCAGTTTCAGCTGGTTAATCTCGAGACTGCTCTAATCTGGCTGGTCCCAAGGAAATCTAAGCTAAGAGCACTAGATTCTTTGGAAGAAAGCAAACAAATGTATAGAAAACAAGGACAAAAAGAAAAAAAAACAGAGAAATGTTACACAATTACAAATTACAAACAGGACATTAACAACAGGTGTCTTTCGACTAAGAACGAACTAAATTAAGCTGGTGTGTGTGGAAGTAAAGCCACACAACAGGAACATAAAAGATATCAGAGTAAGTGCAGAAATGTGAAACAAGGTGGAAAAAATAGTACTTGAATCCTGGAGGTAGAGTATATGTATTATTAAAAAAGCTGCAAAGACATCACAAAAATTGTTACTCAGAGTTTCACATTCCTGTTTGTCAGACAGTTTGGGCTTAGAATATATCTATCTATCTATATTCATATACATATATATATATATATATATATATATATATATATCGTCGTGCCACTCTGTCAGTTATGGCCACACTCTCAAAATTGCTGGTTAAGAACCAAAATTTGAAACCACTCTATAGAACAGATGTTTTATATATTGAGGAAACTTTGTTTGATATGCAGAACACATGGTCTAATAAATAGAACATCTGCATGATGTATAAAACACATGTTCAGAAGGCTGCACCAGGCTCCAATCTGGTGCAGCCTTCTAACTGGTTCATCTGCTAATAATATTGCTGTTTGATGGTATATCATTGTTATTGCAGATATCAGGTCTAGGTATCATCACCATAGCCTCATAGATGACCCCTTCAGCCTTGCATAAGCCTCCTACTGGACAGTTATTATATACTCTGCCTCTTCCCTTGTATTGATAAATGTTCTTTTATGTTAGGTGCACAACTAAAGGAGACTCTTAGGTTGTGCCTGTTAAACAAACACCTGTATCTGTGTGTGTGTGTGTATGTGTGTAAAATGTTTGTCTGTTAATTTAAGGAAAATCTTTCCCACCCAAGTCAAGACATTAAGTGAGAAAGGAGGAGCAAACCAAACGAAATTTCTGCAGAGCTCCTTTTCTGGGTGCTAGGGCCAGGCCTGTAAGAGATGCAGTCCTTAAACCCACGCAATGCCAGTACCTCATTGTAGTAGGGAGGAATGGCATTGAAGATATCTTGGCTCAAGGATAGACTCAAGATCCTCTTGCTTACACCTTTCACTAGGTTCTTGAAAACTTTGGGGGAGTGGCAGGAGGCTGTGTCTAATATAAGACAGTCTCTGATTTGGCTTGTGACACAGCCTGTATGTACCAGAGCCCGGATCTAATGTAACATCTAAGAAATCTACTGTAGTGAAATTAGTCTCAATAGTGATCATGAGATCCATTGAGCCTAAGATCAGGTTTGTATAAAAAGTGAAAGGCTACAAAATTGTGTTTGTAATGTGTTTTGACCGCTGTCAAATAACAGTATGTTGAGGCTTTAATCTTTTGTACAAAGAAAATTGAAACTATTCAAATTAGTTTAAAATATATTTAATATACTCTATATGGATTTAAATAATCCCAAAAAGCTCCTTTAGTGGACTCAGCCAAATACCACTTCTTAAATCAATGTATAGGAGTATAATGTAGAGTGCTATGCAGCTGAAATCCAGCATGTGCAATTAATGAAAATTATTTCATGAGGATTATATAAAATCTAAAGAAAGTCAGGAGGTGTGAGAGATGAATATATCTGTTTCACCAGTTGATATCCATGGGATGACAGCTGCTTTGAAGCCAACAAGGTATCATGGACTGCATTATCCAATTAACCTTTTGTTTTTACAATATTCAGATGTGCTTTCAGGAAGATTCAGCTACTATTTCTAGCAGGTCAAATAACCATAGAGAGGTTTCGTAGCTGTTGCTGTTGAGGGTGGAAAAATCATTAGAGCACTGGACATTATAACTTTATATAGTCTGAATACAAATACTATGATGGTCAACCTTACCTTTCATCCTTCTGTGTCAATAAAATAATGTATTGGGACCACACTAACTCCCTCCTGCTAAAATTGCTATCCTTGCACCTAAATTTGAAACAGCCGATGTTAAGTACTACGTATGTATCATACTTGCTATCAATTCCAAAGACTCCCTTTACAAATACGAGTCTCCTCGCACCTATTTAAGACCTTTTTAAAGAAAATTGTAAACTACTCTTTTAATTATATTAATGAAAAAAAATGGTGATTTTTAGATTATCTCTCTGGGTGACAATGTCTAAAACATTATGAGATGTCTAGAATATAATCATCTTTTTTACATTATTAATGAGCCATTGAAGAAGCCTCCTTGAGGTTATTTGATCAGCTATAAATTGCCGATTTTACATCTTGCTGTCTTAATAAGAGGCAATACATACATGCTGAATAATGTAGTCTTAGATACACTATTCCTGAAAATAAAATGTGAAGGTCATGGCTGGAATGTGTTTGATGATTTGTTTACTCAATCAGGATTGACCTAAGTTGAACAACTACAGCTGTTGGTTAGTAACACTCACATGAGACGGTAAGGGGGGTGGGGCAGCAATCAGAGAATTAGAACCAATTAAATATTGGTCTACTTAAGATTATAATTCAGGATTGTACAAATTAAATTAGATAATAAACGTGTTTCAATCTATTATGTATTAATAATCAAATTGGAAATAAGGTGAATTGCTGGTGTTGTTAGGATAAAATATATAATGTAAGATTTAAAATGGTGGAAGCAGAAAAACTGAACACTCTGAACTGTATAGGAAATAGTGAAGCTAAACTAGAAAGATTACACCATGATGGAATTATACTGGGAATTGAGCTAATATTTGACTCTGTTTTTCACACAACATTCTTTGCTAGTTTAATCACTCAGTGGCTAGTGCAGAATAATCAATAATTCGGTGTTTTTAAACTTAAAACTAAGCATTTTCTTGATAGTCTAGAGAAAGCTGATAAGTCTGCAGAGGATAAAACAACATAACATTGAATAGAGCCAATCTATGTATGGGAAGATTGTATGATAACTGCAACAATTTTCACAAAAGATCAGGTTTGTATAAAAAGTGAAAGACTACAAAATATAATGTGTTCTGACCTCTGCAAAAGAACTGTTTGTTGAGGCTTTAATCTTTTGTACAAAGAAAATTGAAACCATTCAAATTAGTTTAAAAAGATGTTGTTTTTTGTATTTTTAGAATATTAAGGTGTACGTTGTGATGCTGCAGACAACTGTCTCAGTCAGATTTTATTTCCTCATCTGCTTTGACAGTAACACAATGGTCATTTCTATTCTAGGCTAAATTCCAGACAGCCAATGTTCTCAAATATCAGGTTATTAAGAATAAAATGTCCAATTTTCTTGTGCACCAAGTTTGAAAGTCGTTAACTCTAATGTTTTATCCTGACTATTCTTTGTTTTACAACATTGAAGAGTTACATCATCACTTTTTGAAATGCAATTCATGGTGGATAGATAAAAAAATTCATGTTGTTTATGGATATAAGTTCCGTTTTGGAACCAATGTATCCCAGACAGCTCAAAACATCAATGGGGTGTTTGGTGAAGATGTGGTGAATGAGCACACTGCACATCAATGGTTTGAGAAGTTCCGGTCTGGTGACTTTATCTTGAAAATCAGCCCTGTGCTAGACCTGAGACCAAGGTGGATAATGATGGACTGGAAACTGTAGTGGAAGAAGATGCATCTCAAACAACAGGTGAGTTGGCATCAAGGTTTGATGTTTTGGTTCCAACTGTATTGGCTTATCTGAAACAAACTGACAAGGTAAAGAAGCTGGACAAGATGAGTACCACACAAACCGAATGAGCATCAGATGACGCATCATCTTGAAACTTGCTGTTCTTTGCTGTCATGGAATAAAAGTAAACCATTTTTGCATTGTATTGTTACATGTGATGAAAACTGGATTCTTTTCAACAATAGCAAACATTCTGCACGGTGGTTGGATAGAGGCAAAGTGCCAAGACACAATCTGAAAAAGAATATTCTCCAAAAGAAGTTAATGGTGTCTGTTTGGTGGTCCAGCACTGGTGTCATCCACTACAGCTTCATGAGACTTGGTAAGTAAATTACAGCATCATGAGATACATCAACCAATTGGATGAAATGATGAGTGAACTTGCAATTAAACAACTAAGATTGGTCAATAGAGACAGGCCAATTCTCTTGCAAGACAATGCTTGACCACGTGTTGCACAAAGAACGTTACTCAAGTTACAGGAACTGAACTTGGAAGTACTCTGTCGTCCACCATATTCACTTGACCTTGCACTAACTGACTATCATGTTTTCCAGGCATTAGACAACTTTTTGTAAGGAAAAAACTTAAAATCTGAAGAAGATGCCAAAACAGCTTTCGTGATTTCATCACCTCTTGCTCTCCAGAATTCTTAGCTGCTGGCATAAATAAGCTACCAATAAAATGGCAAAATTGTGTTGATAATTTAGGTGCATACTTTGATTAACTGCAATGCTTTTTGTTGAGATAAAATAAAATAAACTTTCAGTTCAAAATCGGACATTTCATTCTTAACGACCTGATATTTTCCTTTTTCTTTATACTTGCTGGGTCTGGAGGAAGGAGCAGTGTCTGTGGCCTTTACACGCCTCCCTAGACTGGTAAAATTAATGGTTTTTAATGTTCCTTTGAATAATTACAAATCAATATCTGTTGAAAAGACATGAATAGGGAAGCAATTCTAGAGGACAAGTGTCATTGAAAGGGAGGATTGAATGTAGCGGTTAGGGTGGGATCTGGGTGGTTGGACACAACAAAGATAATAAAAAGAGGAAAGATGAGTAGGCTGGGATAACCTGGGTGGAAATGAGATGACCAACCACAGGGAGGAGTCAATCAGTTTCTTGGTTCTACACCTCATCCCCCAGGAATTGCTCACAAAACACTAGTTGAACGATGAGAAGTATGAAAGGACTAATAATAAATTCAAAGCAATTTTTGGATCTGCCTCCATTGTTCCCTTGAGTAACTCTAATGCTGTCATAGGTATACCTTGATTTATAATGTTGCTGTCTATAAATTCAATGTACCATTAAAAATTGGTAGTGTCTACTTTGAAAACAGACCAGAGAAGATTGATGAGACACTTCCTTCGCCTATCATGAAAAAATCATTCTTTCATACTAATTATAAAGAAGATAATGTTAAACAGGTGAGTGGACCTGTTCACAATGCTCACTTTTGGTGTTAAACACACATTTTCTTTAGAACCTCTAATGTAGTCCCTAACAGACATCTAATCAACCTCTCAATAAAAAGTCTTGTATAATTGTATATATTTTTTTATGTCATTACATCTTCAATATGGTCTGAAGGAATGAATAGAAGAAAAAAGAGCAAAAGTAGCTCGAAGAAGCCATCTGTGTGTTAGAAGGGAATTTGGACATGTATGATAATTGATATGTTCAAAATACACCCAGGTGGATAATGATAGATAATATGTTTCTAGAATTTTGATTATTTGTCAGATATGAAAAATACATGAAAGTATATTTATAACCAATGTAATCTATAAATTGACTGTAACACTGAAAGTTGCAAACTTAAGGACTCCAGCTGTTACATTGCATTATATTGGACAAACTAGTACATCACTCATATGCAGGCTCACCAGGTATTTACAACAAGGGACTAATGCAAAACACTATACCATACACCACAAAACTAAGTTTGATGGTGATACTTACAAATTCTATAAAATCCCTCACAAAAATTGATTAACCATGGAAACCATGGCCATATCACCGTACACTACCAAAACAAATATGTAAACAACACATCTGAAAATGAACATGTGGCTACTGGCATGCAAACCAAACAGCCAAAAAATTGACCCTAACAAACAAATCAATATGTAACTGATGACATAGGAGCTAATGGTCAAAGATTCTTTGGCAGGAAATTCTACATGAATTCAATCAGTATGTAAGAGATAACATCGATGCCAAGTTTATTCACTTCTTGAAAATGATATTGTGAAGGTCTGCAAAGGTGGAATTTTAATTTAAGAACATTTTTGTTCCAACTTGCTACAAAAAAAAACTAATGAGAAAATTCAAAAAGTTTGAAACAAAAAAGAAAAAATTTGGACACAGTTGTATATTAATGCCAATATATATATATATATATATATATACATTGGTGTTAGAAAGGGCATCCAGCTGGAGAAGCCATGCTAAATCAGACTGGAGTCTGGCAGTCCAGTGCAGCCTTCCAGCTTGCCATTCCTGGTCGAATCATCCAATCCATGCCAGCATTAGAGGTGATCCAGTATCAAATGATGAAAGGTTAGAGTGTAACAAAGAAATAGAGAGGCAGAAATAAGGGTCTTGCTGTAGAAGAGGTACATGGTTACCCAGTGAAAGAGAGAGAATAGGAAACAGCAAAAGTGTAAGAGGCAGCAGATGAGAGATGGTGTAGTGCTAGGGTATATTCACAAGTAATAAGAATATGAGTGTAGAACCTGGTAAGAAAAATAGGGTGTGAGTGTGGGTGTTGGGGGTGTGAGGAGCAGTGATACAGTGAGCAGGGCAGTAAGAGTAAGAAAGGGGATTAAAAAACAATCATAATTTATGAAGAGGAAATGTGAGGAAGAGAAAGATGCAGTTTGCCAGCCAGAATGAGAATCTTATCTCCTTTCTCACTAACAACTTTAGACTTAGCTAAATTAACTTTAAGGCCCTTTGATTTGGGGTTTCACTTCTGCAATTCTGCTTCAGATTCTGCAATAAAAGCAAGATCATCAGCATATAGTAGTTCCCATGGGCATCCAGTTTTGAATTCATCTGTTATGGCCTGGAGAACTATGATGAATAAGAGTGGACTAAGGACTAATCCCTGGTGTACTCCAACTTGTATATTAAATTCATCACTGTATTCAAGGCCAACTCTCACCTTCCTGACAACATCACTGTACATTGAGTGTACAGTGATGTTGTAGAGGAGTGGCTTGTTAAGGCAGTTCATGCCCTAACAAGCCATTCCTCTACTCCTAGCTGCCTTAGAGACCACCAAATAAGAGAGCAGGGAATCCTGTTGAAAGCTTTCTCCAGGTTGACGAAGGTTAAGTACATTGGCTTACTTTTGGCCAAATACTTTTCTTACTATGAAGATGGCATCTGTGGTAGTTGTCACAGGAGCCAAACCAAACTGCATCTCACCTAGTTTAATTATATCCCTAATTAGTTGAGATACAACTCTCTCTCTAATTTTAATGACCTGATCCAGCAGTTCGGTACCTTTGTAGTTGTTTCTAAGGCAATACCTTTATACTTGTAGCAGCTGACCATAATACTGCCACACCAGTCTTTGGGGATGACGACTCCCTGAATAACCTGATTGACTATGCGAGTGACTAGGCTGTATCTCACACTACCTGATATTTTAGTCATCTTAGCAGGGATACCTGATGATCAAGGGAATTTCCCGGTCTTCATTTTCTTAATTGCCTTATCAATCATAGTGATATCCCTTCTGATGGCTGGTCCCTCATTTGGTTCAATAGTTGAAAGAATTTCCTTTCCCCAAGCATTCTCTATATTTAACAACCTTTCATAATGGCATAACTATATCTATATATGAATATATATATATATGTATCATCATCATCATCACAGTTTAACATCTACCTCCCATGCTAGCATGGGTGGGAATATATATATATATATATATATATATATATATAGGCGCAGGAGTGGCTGTGTGGTAAGTAGTTTGCTAACCAACCACATGGTTCCGGGTTCAGTCCCACTGCGTAGCATCTTGGGCAAGTGTCTTCTGCTATATCCCCGGGCCGACCAATGCCTTGTGAGTAGATTTGGTAGATGGAAACTGAAAGAAGCCTGTCGTATATATATGTATATATATATGTATGTGTGTGTGTATATGTTTGTGTGTCTGTGTTTGTCCCCCTAGCATTGCTTGACAGCCGATGCTGGTGTGTTCATGTCCCCGTCACTTAGCGGTTCGGCAAAAGAAACCGATAGAATAAGTACTGGGCTTACAAAGAATAAGTCCCGGGGTTGATTTGCTCGACTAAAGGCGGTGCTCCAGCATGGCTGCAGTCAAATGACTGAAACAAGTAAAAGAGAAAAGAGAAAAGAGTAAAAGAGTATATATATATATATATTGGTAAAAACGGTAAGATAACAAAAGAAAGAAAGAGACCTCAATATTATGTAAATATATATATATATATATATACAACTTGAACTGACACATATCATTACACAAACATACGTTCACATATACATACACATGTACATACACACACACACGTCTACACACTCTCCTAAATACTCACATACATACGTAAGTACATAGGTGCGTATAGGCATGCACACATGCATGTGCACATACATGTACACACATACACACATACATACATGCATGCATACATACACACACACACACATATCATGAACTAACTGTTACTTTCTCAGATGCAGCACGAAGCTTTGTCAGTGAACAGGTTGCGGTCTCAAAGCGACGAAAATATTTTGACAAATTAGATTTAAATGTTGAAGTGAATCTAACGGTTTTGTGTGTTTCTTAAATGGCTTATAAACACCTTCCATGCTGCAATTGTATATATATATATATATATATATATATATATATATATATATATATATATATATATATATGGGGAAAACGTCAAGGTAGAAAATGCTAAAATAAATTTATAAAAAAAACATTTCAGTACTGGTTTTAGTATGGCTGCAGTCAAATGACTGAAACAATAAAAGAGAAAAGGAAAAGAGTAATGATTATATATATATATTGGTAAAAACGGATAAAGGCATAACAAAGAAATAAATATACCTCAATATTTGTAAATATATATATATATATATACACTTGAACTGACACATATCATTACACACCATCTTCACTATACATCACATGTACATACACACACACACGTCTACACACTCTCCTAAATACTCACATACATACGTAAGTACATAGGTGCGTATAGGCATGCACAATGCATGTGCACATACATGTACACATACATACATACACACATACATACATGCATGCATACATACCCACACACACCTATCATGAACTAACTGTTATTCTTTCTCATGCAGCACGAAGCTTTGTCAGTGAACAGGTTGCGGTCTCAAAGCGACGAAAATATTTGACAAATTAGATTTAATGTTGAAGTGAATCTAACGGTTTTGTGTGTTTCTTAAATGGCTTATAAACACCTTCCATGCTGCAATTGTTATATATATATATATATATATATATATATATATATATATATAATATATATATATGGGGAAAACGTCAAGGTAGAAAATGCTAAAATAAATTTATAAAAAAACATTTCAGTACTGGTTTTAGTCATTGAGACTTCTTCAACTGTAAGCATGGAAAATTAATTAAATTTGGGAAAAATTAAAAGAAAATTTTTTTAAAAGAATATTTGCATAGTATTCAAATACACGGGGCATTTTTCTTGTTTCTGCCGGTCTCCATCTCTCTTGTGGGTTCAAGGTCATTGTGAAGTCTCAATGACTGAAACCGGTACAGAAACGTTTTTTATAAAATTGTTTTAGCATTTTCTACCTTGACTTTTTTCCATATATATTTATATATATATATATATATCAGAATCAAGTTAAAATAATTGTCATTATCTATAATTCCTTTATTATAACAAATTTGACTTACAGATGTTTCCAGTAATCATTATAGACAGGTTTACTCAATTGGTCTGTTGATCAATTGAGGTAAGATGAAAGACCTAAGAAAATTAAGAATATCTTCGTCAGAGCCATTGCTGGAAATAACAAAGAGAGAGAGAGAGCACTTGAAGAATGGCCATTGTATGGAGAAAATAGGGGAAGATTGGAATGTTTAAGTAGAAGAGGTAAAGGCAGGTTGCAGTGGGGGTGGTAGCAATTGAGTAAGTGGTACACAGTAGAAGCAGCAGCAGTAGTAGTAGGAGTATTGCATTGCCAAATCTGGGAGAGGGACAGTCACAAACATTACCAAATTGGCATTGAATATAGGTCAGATATTCTCCAACGAATATCCAACTGAGTAAACCTGTCTATAATGATTACTGGAAACAGCTGTAAGCCAAACTGGCTTTAATCAAGGAATTATTAAATGTAAAGACCATTATTTTAACTTGTCTTTTAGATATCACTCTGTAAAAACCAGTTTACTTGAAGCCCATCCATGGGATTTAGCATTTTGTGTTGTAGTGGGCCTCTGACATGAGCCACAAGCAGCAATTGAGAAAGTCACTAATTTATGTTGTTATGTATGGCTGGTCTGTTTGGGAGTATGATTTTTGTGGCCAGACATCCTTCCTTTCACCAACTATATTACAACATGGACTGGGTATATCTTAATTGTGCCACCAGCACAAGGGAGGTCGTCATCAGAAAGAAGGGTCCTATCTATTCCCTGCCAGTTTTTATTCAAACTTACTCTAGATTACACCATCCATGTCTTTACAATCATTTTTTTTTTATGGCATGGTTTTTACAGGTGGATATCTCTCTTAATGCCAACCACTTTACAGCAAGGACTGGCTGCTTTTTATCATGCCACTAAAGAGGTTGTACACGACAAGATTAATACATCTCATCTACCTTGTTTCAGTTAATATTCAGAGCTTCTGCTTTCCTGGATGGATCCCATTGGCTGAAGCTTGCAGAGTCGACATCTCTGCTGTGTAATTAGGTTAAAAAACCTTTTTCAAAATGTGCTAGGTTTGTTCAGAATATCCAAAGTCCCAGATGGGTCACCTTCATTATAGTTGAATTGTTTCATCTCTCCATAATGTTGGGTGTAGGTCACCTACCAAATGGAATTCACAATGTAAGTCAAAGAATATGTTATAGGAGTGTGTAAGTTACATTATGGTGGTCTAATGGCACTAAGTCACCTTCACTGTAGCTGAAAGTTTCCATAACACCATGGGGAGTTACCAAGAGAGCTCATAACGGTAACCAGGTTTTAAGATCATTATTGCTATGTAGGATGAAAAAGGAGCTTAATGAGTTAGTCTGAGAAAGCTGAGAATGAAGGTGCTTCTATGATTTTGGAAGAGGTGTTGTTGAACACGATTAATGGTGAATGGATCTTGGTTGTCAATAATTTTCTAGTCTACTCAGAAGAAAGAAAGTATTTCTTATCTTCTCTTCATTTGATTAAAATATATCTTCTAAATGTCCATGGTGAGGCAAAGAAATGGCTGTTTGCTCTAAGTAGCTGTTTGGTACCAGACTGGGGATAAATCTGTCCCTCCCAGCCAAAATCTTTTAACAAGTACTTCAGCAACTGTCAATGATTTCTAACACATACAACATGACTCTTATTAGTCTTGTCATCACAAATAGTTGTTAAGTGGTTGATATTTTGCTATTTAGTTTACATTTATTAATATGAAATAAACAGTTTGTCAGTGCCATGCATTAAATTCCACTCCATGAAATACAAGAGATGACAATGGCCAAAGTGATTAAGTGATGACCTCTCTTTTAAGACAGGGAGTGGACGACATCAATAATACACTATTCTGCCCTAAAAAAAAATATTCAAATTAATCTTTTTCTCTAATTATATGAGAGAGAGAGAGAGAGAGAGAGAGAAAGAGGGAGTCAGAGATAGATAGATAGATAGATAGATAGATAGAGAGAGAGAGAGAGAGAGAGAGAGAGAGAGAGAGAAGAACACTAATCTAACTGGAAAATGGTCTGCAGATTTTCAGTGCAACAAGGATATTGTTTCGCATAGAAAACATTGAAGCCTAAGGAAGCTGTTGTGATCGGCAGAGAATGAGTGGGGACCCATCATGTCCAGAAATATCACTGACTTTCTGGTGACAGATTAAAAACTGTCATTTAGGAATTACATAACAATGCCGATGAGAAATGAGAAACTGTGTTTCATTTTGCTCTTGAAGCAAGAAATAAACCTTTCATATTGCAACTTACTGGCAATTAGTGTATGACAACACACTTTGACTAATAACTGCATACGCAATTAATAATGTGTACACCTCTATGTTTTATTATTAATTCTATTCCTGCACCTGAAGAAGCCATAGTATCTCAAGAATGTGTTAGCTACCAATATTGACTCAATGAAATATTTTCCTAATGCTTCCACATCACTAATTTACATCAAGCTGACTAAGTTCTCTAGCAAAACTGGGAGGAAATCCCACAGCTAAACTATGTCTGCCAATCTTAAGCCAGGGATCTAAGTATTGAATTATTGACATGAAAGCTTGGTCGGCTTCCTCAGCCCACTTCAATGTCATTTGACACATCGTAGAGCACAGAGTTTACTATTCACTTGTAGTTTCTTTCATTCTAAATCTAATGTTCCACTGACATCTCAACACGTCTCTGGGATGGTAAAAACTCCTTTCACTGTCACGCCCCTCTCCTCCACCTACAAAATAGCAAAGTAGAAATTACTCCTTACTTTCCTTCTGTTTTTCTTTCTTCCTCCCACCTCTCTCTCTCTCTCTGTTACTCCACTTTTCCTTTCTTTATCTACTCTTCTCTCTGTCTTTTTGCCTTTCTTCACCTCACCCCCACTGCTCTCAGACTCTTTCGCTTTCTCTCAACAATTGGTTTATGAAACAACTGTTTTCTCTTGTAATGCAGAAAATTCAATATTTTCAATTATTGGAAAGAAAATATAAACATTTTAAATAGCTGTAAACTTCCTGGCAACAATAGACTGAAGGAAACTACAGCTTTACATAACATTTTTATTCTCTTCCAACTGCAGTAGATTAAAGATTATTTCATAAGCAACAGCAGACTCTGAATCATATATTAACAATTTCTAAAGTTTTCTACCCTGGAAACCATTTTACTTCCCTTTTTTGTGTGTGTTTATGTCTGAGAATCTCTCTCTCTCTCTCTCTCTCTCTCACTCTCTGTGCTGACATACACACACTCACTGGTTATTATAAAGGTGCTGGTTCTCACTCAATTACTGTTTCAATAATCTATACGAGACAATTTACTGCATCAGAAGAATACTCAGTCTATTCATTCTTGTAATGTTTATTCTCTGTTAATCTCTCTGACAACTCTTGTCTACTTGCTTGTCACACTAGTTTCACCAACTTTTTCTGATCAAGACTTCCTTCTTGGTGCTTTTAGACTCCAGCATTAACAATAACCTTTACAAGTCCAATTTACTAATTAAGAAGAGAATTTAAAGAGGAGTGTTAAGTAAACAGTTTGGAAGGTGTTAAAGGTAATATGTCAATAAATCAACACATCGCTGGTAAAAAGTATGTTTCTATTTGACTATTTGACCTGCAAGAAATAACAGCTAAATCTCTTCTACTGAGTTTGAAAAGGATATCTTAGATAATATAGTGACAGACACCACCTTTGAACAATGCCATAGCTGGAATGCTGTTGATCATAGTTCTGCTTGATAAGAAATTGACCTGAGGTTAAGCAACAATAAGAACAATCAATTCATTTGGGGTCAGGTGTATTTTCTTTGATCTCAGCTCACTTTCACAGGTCTCAAACAGAACTTGCTGATTTCATATTAATTCTGCATTGATAAGCATGGTTTATGTATGCTGAAGTTCCTAAAGATAACCAACAGTGAATTCCATAAATTATTTGATAATAAACAAGAAATGTTATCTGAAATTATTTGCCTTCATTGAATTATCTTATTTTGATTTCAGTTTTAAACACTAACCCTATGAACACCTCTCAAACCTTTAGATTGTTATATAACCTACTAGAAATAGCAGTCATATCTTCGAATTGCTCTCTACATTCCTTTAAAATTGGACGCATGCCAGTACCGCCTGACTGGCTCCTGTGCCGGTGGCACATAAGAAGCATTCACTACACTCTCAGAGCGATTGGTGTTAGGAAGGACATCCAACGGTAGAAACCTTGCCAGATCAGATTGGAGCCTGGTGCCGCCTTCTGGCTTGCCAGTCCTTAGTCAAATCATCCAACCCATGCCAGCATGGAAAGCAGACATTAAACAACAATGATGACGACGACATGATAAGGTAGACTTGGACTCTATGTCTGAAAAGAAAAATGAGATGGTCTAGGCTTTGATCATTGGACTGCTCAATCAAGCCTTACCTTGGGTTAAACAACAACTGCAACACATTCAAATCAAGCATCATTCAACCCCATAAAATAACTTTTCTTGGTTCTGATAATTTTTTTTACTAAATACATTTCTTGTGGCTGTTTATGTAAGAAATATGGCATTTGTGATTCCACACTTTTAGAATTAAAGATCTTCTCATGCCTGTTCTTTACTTGAACCCTGGTCCTGCCAGACTAGTCATTTCAATAACATTTTTATGAGCTATTCATTCCAATTTTATTTAATCCAGTCTTTATGTCTTTTGGTTTACTATACATGAAGGTTGTATTGTAGTTTTTCTTTAACAACTGACTCACAACCAGATGTTGTTGTTACTTCCATTGTGACCAAACTCCTTTTGGGTAATCTTCTTACTCCTTATGAAATCTTACTTTTTCTCAATAATATCCATGCCAGTATAGATTTTTTTCCAATAATATCTTGATTTCTTGACATATTATCATTAACAAACCTCACCCTGTTTACCCCTTTCATCAGATTACTTGTCCCTTTTAAATTCTCATCTAAAGTAATAATTCTAACATCTAACTTTTCTCTTGACTTTTAGATAAAACTTTCATTCATTGATATTCTTCCAAATCTTTCAAGTTTCCGTTTTAATAAACCAGAGATATTGATTTGTTGTACAGGCATAAAACAACACATTTTATAGGAGGCTTTTGTTGATTAAACTAAACCCCAATACTTCCCTGGTATTTTATTTTATCAAACCTGGTAAGATAAAAGGCAAAGTTGACCTCAGTAGGATTTGAACTCAGAAAACAGAGGGTTGCAACTAATTAGCAGAAAGCATATGGCCTTGCAGTTTAATGATTTCTACCAGTTAATAAAGTCTAATAACAATGTTGTCAGTATTTGAAGAATAATTTTTTGATGGTTTATAACATATAAGCTAAAATAAAATTTCAAAAACTCAAAATTCTAAATGTTGAAAGAAAAAAAAATCATCTGAAAATTAGTATAAAACCATTTATTAAACTGAAAACCTAGGAACATTATATACAGAGTACCAGTATTAAACAATGGCTCTAAATGACTTGCTTCTGAAATCAATTGTGTATTAAGTAATCATTTTTTTTCTTCTGTAAAATAAGATTAAATATGCAAAATGGATTGAATCTTTTAACATTATTCTCTGCAAAACATTCTGTCTTTGATTAATTATGCTGTCTTTGTAGTAGTCCTAATATATCTTGATATTATTTAGTATTCAACATGGCTTGCTATTATTTAACATTCTTGATTGGTCAAAGAATTTTGTTTTCAGTATCATTATCATCAGAAAAAGAGAGGAGAAGAATCTCATTTCCATATATGGAGTCTGTTTGTTTTTCTTAAGAAACACTATTAGATCGTTAATGGCTTTCATGCAATGGCAGACAGGATCAAAGACAGTTTCTTTTCAAGTACAATAGGCTGTGATCACCTGCAGAGAATAAAGTATATACCTGATGTATAACTAAAATTAGAAGTCAGTGTGATTCTACTCTTGTCATAAGGTAGATAGATGCTTATCAAATCACTAGTTTTGTTCTAGCCATGACACCTAACTATTAACATTCTGACAATAATGTTTTCTATGGTTGGCTTCTTTAATCATTGTTTAGATACAGAGATGCAGTTCTTATATTGAAAAGCAATGCTGCATAAATCACTGAGAATTTTGCTCAGTTCGATGAATCTAAAATTGTATTCACACTTACCCTAATTCTTTCTCTTTTTTTTCTTCAGACATTCACTACTAACTTTAAATACATTTCTAGATACACCAGAGAGGTATAACACTATAAACCAATTATGTCTAAATACATATAGCTGAACAGTTTACACATACATACTGTATGTATATGTGTGTGTGTGTGTGTATAGAGGTATTCTGTGTGTTAAAATAGATATGATTTCTACTTTGTTTTCTTAAATTGGCTAATATCATCTCTCTCCACCAGCTTAACCATTTGTTCCTCTAGCAGGAATCTACCACCATAACATCTCTCTGCCATTAGTACTCCACCATATTAACCTCTTTCCACCATCTTAAACTCTACCTTCCAACAATAGTTCACTATGTTACCCTCTCTTTCAGTAAGGGTCCACAACCTAATTTCTATCCCAAAACATTTGGCCATCACTTTAATCTCCCTCCCCAGTAGGAGTCCAACATTTATGTCTTCCTCCTCACAGCACTGATCCACCAACTTCTCTCTGCCCAGTATTTATCCATCACCTTAAACACTATCCTACGGTAATGGTCCATTATCATAACCTTTCTCCTTTAGTTGTAATCCATCACATTAATTTATTCCCAGAACCAGTCCACTCCCTTAATCTCTCTCTTTCTCTCTCCCTCAATAGCCCTTTACTTGTTCCCTTAGCAAAATCCATCACCTCAACATCTCTCCCCTACCAGTGATAGTCTACCTTTATTTCTCTCTTTCAGCATTGGTCCATCAGCAGCCCACCACTTTAACCTTTCTCCCTCTCAAGAATGATCCATCCCATATTTCTTCACCACTTTAACTTCTCTCTCTACCAAAGGGGGTCCACTTTGTCTCTCCTCCAGCAGTAGTCCACCACTTTGGTCTCTATCCTACAATAATGATCCATGTCCTTAATAACTCTTTCTTACTAGTGGTTCAGTACAAATTCTCAGCCATGATGAAAGCTTTCGGAATGAAACACAAACCAGATTACATTTTCAGGCAGCAATATTTACATAATCTCTGCACAAAATTACTTTCAAGTTTTCTAAAGATTGATTTGTGTTTAACCACAGAAGTACAGTGAACCGGTTGAAGTAACATCTTATGGTGAACTCCGGGAACTAGAAAATTACAAGAGTGACACTCTAGTAACCTACAAGGACACTGGCCGAAGTTGGATAGATAGAGATATTGGATATTATGAAGAAATACCAGCATTGTCAGGTAGTGTAATTCCATTTGTCTCTGTTCCTGTTGTTGTTGTAGTTGCTATTCTTATCTTGCATAGCCTGTATTTTGTATAGAAAGAAAAACTGGGTTTTAATTTTGGTTTTTCCTCTTCTTGTTTCTATTTGCTATCTACAGCATCTTGAACCATCTTACTTGTCTATTTTCCAGATCTCTATAGTGCCTGTCCTGCTATATCCACCAGCTATGAGAGACAACATTACCAAGATAGATTTCTTAAGCCCCTAGAAAGACAGCTGTCCCTGACACCTGAAGACATCATTAACTGACCCAAGGCAATTTCTATAATATCTTACAATCTCAATCATCAAAATTACTTAGAAATAGAATAAACTCTGTATACCTGAAGAGGAAAGAAAAAGAGACCAGATTTTTCATTACTTAAAGTTTCATTAAAACTGTTTCCATTCATGTAGTTTTATTTTTTTTAAATGCATAGTTCTTACACATTTGAAAAGTATAAATTAAACATATGCATATAGAACCAAGAGTGTGATATTTCTGATAATACTCATTTTCCCTATTAAACTACTGCTGCTGCTGCTATATCACAAATGATTACAATACAAAATAAAACTTCTAAATGCTTTCTATTTGCATCCCTAGTCATATTATTATTAATCATAAAGTTTAAACAGTCTTTATTTTCTCCCCATTCATGTTTGTCCATTCACTCTAAACTTACCAACTGGTTATTTTTTTCAGTCAAGGTTTCATATTTGATGTTTTGTTTCCCTCAAAGATATAGAAATGCAAACATTATCACTAAATTATTATTTATAAAAAACACTACTCTTTGGTCCTTTAAATATATTAGAATTTGTTTTTATAAGACTGCAATTGAAAATAAAATCACGTATAAAATAACATTACACATAGTTAAGGGAGATGATAGTTTATTGTAAATGTTGAGTAAATAAAAAAATTCATTTGTTATTTATGTGACGATTTCAATTACTCAATAAAATTGGTCATGTGATCTAACTATTATGTAGAAAAAGTTTAATTTTGTATATAAAGCAAAATAAAAATAAAAATAGAAATAAATCTAGAGAACAATAGATATTTCTACTTTAGTTTGTTGTTTTTGTATTTTTAGACATGTTGGTATTGGATAAATTTCTTATGGCTAACTGTTAGTGGAACTGATAATTCTGTGTTCTCTCTCACTCCTTCTCTCTTTCTCTCTCTTTCTGTGAGGGGAAACATATCAACTAGTTTATCAGATGTTGGTTTAAGCAACACCCATCTCTATCACTACACACTCACTAAACATTTCACAGAGAACACAGACAGGAACTGCTGGCTTATACTGACTTACTCATCACATCAATCTATCAATATGAAGCCATTGTCACACCATAGCAGCAGTGACACAGACAACCATTAACAGCAGAACATTGGGACCAAGTCACAGTTTATAACAACAAGGGATTTTATGTTGTAAAAGTAAGTATATCTTCACTTTATTGTTTTCATTTACTTTGTTGGATAAATATATTTAAATTGTATCAAAACAAAACAAAACAAAACAAATCTAAATACTTTTTCTCCTTTAAAATATCACCAAATAGCAAAATAAATAGTTATTTATTTAGCTGTTTATTTCCAGAAAAGAAAACTGAATTCTCTCTAAACACCTATTTTTATTTATTTTTTGAAATATATTTTAAGCTGTGTATTTTAGCCTTATATACAATTCATGATATAAATAAGGAGAGGAAAATCTTGACTGTATAAGATGTTTGTTGTTGTTGTTGTTGTTGTTTTTCTTCAATTTCTTGCTTGGAAGGTTTATTGATCAGCTGTAATGTCTCCTTCTAATGCTTAGCCTCAGGCCTTATACAAGTGAGAAACTACACAAAACTGTTTCTCATAGTAGTTGATGATCACAAACTCTGCTGGAGGTTGAAAAGCCATTAGAACCACATCAATTCTTAGAGGAAATATCTTTCATCAAAATATTCCCAGGAGAAAATTTCTTCATATACTAAATAAACATTTTGAAGACATGAAGATGTTATCCTAAAACGGCAGCATATTGACAACAAAATAGAATCAATATATTGTCGAAATATATGACACTGTTTTTTCATTCTTTACTGCTATAGATATAACACTTTTTGAAGTTTTCTTTTCATTTTAAATATAATACACTTCTAGACAACACATTTCAAAGTAAATCAATGCTAATATATTCCAGCACTGTGTTTGCATTTTATTTTACTAGTTATCAAATACAACTTATGTAATAATGCTTTTTATATTTATGAACTGCAAATCACAAATGTATTTGGAAAGTGAAAACCAAAATAAATTTTCTAAAACTAGTTTGTTGAAAAAACATTAGTAAATGAAAGAGTTATCGCTAACAACCAACTGATCTATTACTTACAAATTAACAATATAGTATAATTAAAGAAGTTGTTGTTGGCTATTGAAAGTTTGAGATCTGAATGCTAAGCAGCTTCGTCATTTTGATCACTTTTCATAACGAGAGGGTTTTACTTTTTTTTTGTTAAAATGCAACCGGTAGTAAGTTGATATATCACTATTTCACAAAGTTATTTAAATATAAGAGTTATAAAATTATATAGTCATTATTTAGATATAATAAGCTATTTTAAGTGGCAATTTTAATTGTTTTTGCTTGAAATGAAGTATTTTGATTGGCTGTGCCAATATCTTGCTGAGCTTTACTTTGTAATATTGAGGTTATTTGCTGACCTAACATGACTGAAAGAATTGTTTATGTAGTGAAATAGTTGCAAATGACTCTTTGGTAAACAGTCTCTTTCTCCAGATTATACCATTTATAGTGGTAAATATGAGAATCTAAGTAAGTTAGTGTTAAGGAGAATGCACATAACAGATAATAAGCAAAAACCAGGAAGTGGGTGAAGTAGGGGCTCTAAAGCCCTTTAACTCTAATACCACAGTAAAAGTTGAGCTAAACTCACAGATATTGATTTGAAAGCCTGGCAAGCTACTTATATTGCCTCGTCTTGTTGTTTATAGCAATGATGATGATGATGTTTTTATGTTATTCCCATGGTGCAACGTGATATTATCAGTAGAGTTAGTGATATATCAGACCAACAAGTAGCAATTTAATACCTGTAACTTCATGCTGAGAAGATATGCATAGATTTATACAGAACTCTTCTCCTCTCTCTTTTTAGATATTGCAATTGTGCTGTAATTTACATATCAGTGAAATAAGTGAGATATCAGATATATTCTATGCGATATTACTATTCTGATACAGTATGATTTTTATTGTGAGATGTGAGAAGTATTTCATAGCTGGACTTGTCACATTTTATTTGTTAGCCTTAATTCTATTCTATAATTCTATGAGGAGATATAATCTCAGGAGTGAAGAGCATCAAATTAATGGTCAGTTTTGTGTCCAATCATTGTATTATCCTCTGTCCACTGTGAAGCCAGGTCACCACCACCAATAAAATCCAAACTTTACAAAATGGTGAAATGCCAAACTTGTTGCAAAGTAATGAATCTTTCCAAATTACAGTCATAATTATTATTTCCATGGGTAATATGTTTTATAGTTTGTAAATGCCTCCTTGCCACTGTGGCCTTTTTGAAGGATACTTTTTACTTCCAGTTTACATGCATTAAATAGATGAAGTATAACTGTTCCCTGGGTAAGACATTATTTTGTCATTGGTAACATTCTGGAAAGCTTTGTTAACTTTTAATAACACCAAGAACGATTGTGTGGTTAAGAGGTTTACTTGGTAACCAAGTAATTTAAGGTCTGATTCTATTATTTGGACCTTGGACAAATGTTTTTGTTGTTCTTTTACATTAGCCTCAAGTTGATCAATGCCTGGTCAATAAAATTAGTATGTGAAACTGTGCGGAGGTCCATTGCATGTATGTGTGTGTGTGAGTTTGTTTGTACATGTGTCTGTATGCATATGTCTGCACAAATGCATGAACACATACATGTAATGCATGCAGAGTATGACTGAAGGATTAAGGAATTCACTTTGTAACCATGAGATCCTTGGTTCAATCCTACTGTGTGGCATCTTGGGTAAGTGCCGTTTTCTATAGCTTCAAATTGATTCACTACTTTGTAAGGGAAAGTGGTGGGTGGAGGGAAAGTGGTGGGTGGAGAGAAAGTGGTGGGTGGAGGGAAAGTGGTGGGTGGAGGGTAAGTGGTGGGTGGAGGGAAAGTGGTGGGTGGAGGGAAAGTGGTGGGTGGAGGGAAAGTGGTGGGTGGAGGGAAAGTGGTGGGTGGAGGGAAAGTGGTGGGTGGAGGGAAAGTGGTGGGTGGAGAGAAAGTGGTGGGTGGAGGGAAAGTGGTGGGTGGAGGGAAAGTGGTGGGTGGAGGGAAAGTGGTGGGTGGAGGGAAAGTGGTGGGTGGAGGGAAAGTGGTGGGTGGGGGGGAAAGTGGTGGGTGGAGGGAAAGTGGTGGGTGGAGGGAAAGTGGTGGGTGGAGGGAAAGTGGTGGGTGGAGGAAAGTGGTGGGTGGAGGGAAAGTGGTGGGTGGAGGGAAAGTGGTGGGTGGAAAGAAAGTGGTGGGTGGAGGGAAAGTGGTGGGTGGAGAGAAAGTGGTGGGTGGAGGGAAAGTGGTGGGTGGAGGGAAAGTGGTGGGTGGAGGGAAAGTGGTGGGTGGAGGGAAAGTGGTGGGTGGAAGCTGCTTTCATGGCTTTGGGGCTGTAAATGAAAAATTTCAATTTTGTCAAGGACACATTGTGTTTAGGCTGATTCTGCCTGAGAATTACATTAAAGGTCCGTGTCTGATTTGTGGAACGCTCGGCCAGTTAGACATTAATTCAATGAGCTGCTGATGCAAGGGATTAAACATTTGAATCTTCATCACTGAAACTAATAGAAAACCATCCATGCATATAAGTATGTATGTAGTGTGTATGAATGAATGTATTTAGGTAGGTAGGGATGCATATATATATATATATATATATATATATATATATGGATGGAAGCACTCTGTCGGTTACGACGACGAGGGTTCCAGTTGATCCGAATCAACGGAACAGCCTGCTCGTGAAATTAACGTGTAAGTGGCTGAGCACTCCACAGACACGTGTACCCTTTACGTAGTTCTCGGGGATATTCAGCGTGACACAGAGAGTGACAAGGCCGGCCCTTTGAAATACAGATACAACAGAAACAGGAAGAAAGAGTGAGAGAAAATTGTGATGAAAGAGTACAGCAGGGATCACCACCATCCCCTGCCGGAGCCTCGTGGAGCTTTCAGGTGTTTTCGCTCAATAAACACTCACAACGCCCGGTCTGGGAATCGAAACCGCAATCCTATGACCGTGAGTCCGCTGCCCTAACCATGGGCCATTGTGCCTCCATATATATATATATATATATATATATATATATATATATATATATATACACATATATATATATATATATATATATATATATATATATATATATATATATATATACATATATATATATATGTATATATATATATATATATATATATATATATACACATATATATATATATATATATATATATATATATATATATATATATATATATATATATATATATATATATATATATATATATATATATATATATGATGAAGGATGAAACATCTGTGGAAAATCAAATGTCCAGTGCTCATTGAATCCTATCCCTTGTGACATTTGTTTTGCATTGAGTTACAAGCACTCACTCACTACGCTTGTGGTCAGAAATGCAGTGAACCAGTGATGAGATCATTGGAAAGTAGTGATGAATAACATTATTGTTCACCATTGTGCTAGAAAATAATTTTTAAAAAACAATAAAGAGTGATCTTATCTGTAAAGGAGTTTAAATTAATAATTATTTCAAATTTTGGCAAAAGTCCACCAGAGGGTACTTGATTACATTGACCCCCAGTAATCAACTGGTACTTGTTTTATCAACCCTGAAAGGATGAAGGGCAAAGTCGACTTCAGAAGAATCTGAATGTAAAGATGGATGAAAAGTTGCTAAGCATTTCCACTGGTATGCTAAAGATTCTGCCAGCTCCATCCCCTTTGAATTAATGTTAATACTAATAATTATTGTGTTGAGTCAAAAGTTTTGTTGTATTTTGGTAACTTATTTGCTTTGTCTGTCAAATTGCAGCAAAAGCAGCTCAGCATCCAAAGTAGAGGACATCGAGTGGTATCGTCTGAAGCCACTTTTTTTTTTGCCAGTACTTTGATACCAGACTGAAACCAGTTCTTGTTCTTCAAAGCAAAGAACTCGTTCACTGAAGTTTCAGCTTCCTCTTGGTTGGTGAAGCATTGCCATGGATCTGAACAAGTAATAATCTAAGGGACTATTGGCTGGGTGTGGGCATCAGTTCAATTCCCTCCAGCGACTGGAGTTTATTCTGGAGCCTCCAAGCAGTATGAGGTCTTACTGCAGAAGAACTCATTTTCTGTTAATCAAGGCTAAGTGTTTCTGCTGCTCAATGGCATAATTCCACTCCAGCTGTTTGCACTAGGAATTGTCATTGATGATTCAAACAAGCAGAAAAAGACTCATAATGAATCATTCTGTCATAATTCCACCAGACACAGAGCATCATCTTGTCTTTGAACTGCCCATGTTTGGTGACAGACTCCAGAAGCTGGTCCTTGCTTAACCACTGTTTATGTATGTTTAGACTGCAGACAAATATTTCCCCCAGATTATTACTTCTTCAAATCCATGGCTCACTTTCTGTGCTCATGATGTTTCACCAACCGAGAGATGGAATCAATAAGTTACCAAAATATTTCAAAACTAAACACAATAATGTTATCTCATGATCAATAACAACCTCATTTGCTTCTCCCATCATTAATATAAATAAAATCATTGCTCTAAGTAATTTTCCCCTTCATCTATACCTACCCAAAGCAATTGTCTAAGCACTGTAGCATTATTTCAAACTAAAGCCTCCACTTAGCTTAGAGTGCCAAATACTGCATTATTTACCTTGAGAAGACATCTCATACGGATGCATGGAGCATAAAACCACACATATTTATATCACTACCAGATGAGAATTGACTGCTATAGGTGCCAGAACTGCCAGATCACGTGATTTTGACATGCTCCATCTCTTCAGTAGCAGACATCCAGTAGCTGCATACCAGTCAAACCTTGCTGCCAGCAATATGTTGAATTTCAATGACTGTTCAGACACTGATGTCACAAAATATCCAATAGGCTTCTTTAAAAATGATTATTAGCAACAAAGGCAGAATTAATATCAAAAGATTTTATGTACCATGTGACCTTGTGAGAGGTCCACAGGAAATGTCCTCTCCAGGTAAGTAGCACAAGTTGGATACAAAGAGTACATTTTGGTTTTCATACTGCTTCTGTCACTAATAATTGTAGTTAAGCTCAGTGTTATACAAGAAGCCATGGAACGTGTATCAGTGGGATGGTTTTTAATAATCTCACAGAATCTACATCCATTCAGTTTAGATTAATTTAAAGCATAAATTGACTACTATTTTATATTCACTTGCTAACTTCTCAACAAATACAGCATTTACCTATCATACTGGCTATTTCTACCTCCACCACCTTCTAGCATATTCTTGTTATTGTTTATTTACCTTAAAAACAATTTGCAGTGAGCAGTTACCATGGCACCATACTTGCTGAACTTTAGGCAAGGACTGAGATGCAAGTTTTTATTAAAAGTAGTGAAAGTGGTTTTGTTGGAGGAGTTTTTGTTGTTGCCATTAACATATATTCTTAAAAGGACAAATCAACTGAAATGTTTTGCCAGTAATTTTGCATTTTTATAGTTTTATCTGAGAAAATGTAAGATATAGGTCTGAATTCAAAGATAAATACATCATAGAATAAATACATGATCTCTCTCTCTCTCCCTCCCTCTTTCACTCTCTCTCCCTCACAAACACATGCACACACACACATACATGCATGCACTCCCACACATACACACATGCTCTCTCTCTCTCAAACACACACACTTTAATAAATTAATGTTATTATGTTTCAAGATATAGTTTCAGGTTTCTTACCTGGTTTCCTTAAATAATTTTCCCCCAGATTAATGTACAAAAAGTTTAGTCAATCTATTCAAGGCCTGGTACTTCACCCGTTGACCCCAAAAGGATGAAATTTGAAGTTAACCTCAACAGATTAATTACTGATTCTGTCATTCATCATTCTTCTACAACTAATTCGTTATTTTATTGCAAACATGCTTTCCTTTTAAATTCCTGCATATTTTTTCTAACATATCTTTTTAACTAAATCATTCATTAATATTTCTCTTGTTTAATTCGTTAGTTTAATTCGTTAGACAAATGGAGAAACCAATTATATTGTTAATGTTTATTTTAATTAATGTAGAAAGAATGAAAGCCTGGTTGACTTCAGTAGGATTTGATTAGTCCAACATACAACTGCTCCAGCTATTTCCAATGTCTTAATTGTGGCTCTATTTAACAGTACTACCTGGCTCTTTGTCTCTTTAGAGAAGCCCATTTTGTTGCAAACATTACGTCAGATGTTTTTGTCTGAAGATAACTTAGTCCATTCCTCCAACAAGCCACTGAGGTTAAGCAAAAAGATCATTGGCATTGTCCTTCCTTCTGATTAAGTTTTTTTTTAAAAAAAAGCAAATAATAATAATAATAATAATAAATGCCCTGATGCAGTACCATGCAGTGTCTCCCGTGGCTTCTAATCTTAACTAATTGGAAGTGTTATCATGTACATCGTTTTGTCTTGGTATAAAAGATGGGTTATAGCAAATATTCTGCTCAATACCACAGATTTGCTTGTCAGTTGTTTGACCTTAACCAGTTGAGCATGTCCCTTAGTGGCTGACGATATGTGCATCTCTGATCACGAGCAGAAGTAGTGGGGGAGCATCATAGCCATGTGTTGAGAGGAATTCTTTGGGGTTTGAATAATTCACCTCTGGAAACATGGGTGTTATGTTCAACATCCTTAAACAACCCTTATTCAGGGACCATTTGAGTGGGATGGGGTACTCGACCAGAAGAAAATTCTGAGCCCCACCTGCAAGGTCATGTGCTGTTTATCTTGATATGAGATTGCCATGTCATGCACATATGGTTGTGATGCATGTGCCTAGTGTACCCTTATCAGACGGGTAGTCATGATGGGTATACTGGGCTTCGTGTATTTTACCCCAGTGTCACTTTGATGGCATGTGCTGCTCTCTTACTCAATAATAATAATAATAATAATAATAATAATAATAATAATAATAATATCTAAATATCTTATAATAATTTAGTTTATTGTAAAATGTCGATAGAATTAATTTCCACTAATGTAAATTCAACTAAAGGAGTAAAATTTTATTTCAGGTTTATTATAAACATAAACTATTATAATTTAGTATAAAGAAATGGTTTCAGGTTGATATAATGAAGTAGCTTTTTTAATGAAATAATATTTCATTGAGTAAATAAGATTTGAAAATCTTTCCCGGCTGGAGTACAGGGGAGCTAACTTTCCTTCTGATCATATGTCAAGTTTAGCATACTGAAGTAATTATGCCATAGCAATCATTATGAACATGACACAGAATGCACCACAGCCAATTATTTCCAGTGAAACAACATTTTTTTCTGCTAAAAGTCAAGTTTTATGAGTTTAAAATATCAATATGCTGGAGGGAAATCTCACAAATAAGCAAAAAAGTCTGTTTTCCAAAAATCAATAGCAGATGAAAGGAAATGGAAACATATTTAGACTTATTTTCAGTAGCTTTCTTCCGTTTCCTTTGCATTTTCTTTTTCTTTTTTATAGAAATGATGAAGTCAAGAATTTATTTTAGAATATAATTAAGTTTATTTTCTTATTCACTTCCATGTTTTTCAGAATGATCTGACAGCTTTAACAGCTCTCTCGCACATCAAGCAACTGTACATGGAAATATGTTTGTAGAATACTTATCTGTATTATTACTTCAATTCTGTTTATGCATGGACATCACCTACCATGTCAATGAAGAAGACAGTCCTCACACCTACATAGGAGACATTGCTGCTGATTCTAACTTATCAAACTCTCTCACACATCAACAACACACTCTCATTACATTTACACAACTACAAAGGACAGTCGAGAGTGGTTCTCACTTATTTAATGTCACCAACTCAGGAAAACTATACACTACTCAAACACTGGATGCTGAGTCTCTGTGTACATACAACAAGGAATGTTCCAGAATAGTTAAAGTAGCAGTAAGGAAAGGAAAGACATTTATGAAGATATTAAAAGTGAAAGTAACAATAGAAGACATCAATGATAATCAACCAACATTTCCCACCAAAGAGATTTCATTAGAATTTGATGAAGGTGATGGGAAGGGAATGAAAAAGTCCATCCCTAACGCAATTGACAAAGATGTTGGATTTCATAACCACATGATAAAATACTTTTTGGCAAATTCTGAAAACGAACCATTTTCATTAATAGTAACCAGAAGAGCTGATGGAATCTCAATGTTAGAAATTGTTTTAGAAGAGAGGTTGGATAGAGAAATGAAGGATATCTATAACATAAATGTTGTGGCTAAAGATGAGGGATCTCCAACTAAACAGAGTGTTTTAAAAGTTCGAGTAATAATTAAAGATGAGAATGACAATCGACCTGTATTTTCTAGAAATATTTATAATGTATCCATCAAAAAC
>NC_043010.1:59993794-60003794 GCF_006345805.1 Octopus sinensis
AAGCTGGCACAATGCGAATAAAAAAGGAGACACGACAATGTGGACACTGGCTGTTGTGTGGTAATGCAAACCTCAAGAGATCTCAACAAAGGTATGAACACAAGCCAGAGGGTGTAATGGAAAATAAACATTACAAAAAACTCAGGGATTTTAACATACAGTGTGACCAAATAATAAAGGCGAGGTGACCAGATATCATGATCATCCATAAAGATGAAAAAGAAGCAAAGATAATAGATGTTGCAATACCAGGCAATTCGAGGGTGGAATGCAAGGAAACAGAAAAGAATGAGAAATACCAGCCACTGTGGGACGAGATAGGAAAGTTATGGGGCATGAGGAAAATAATGGTGATGCCGGTGGTAATTGGAGTATTCGGAGCAGTTTCCAAGAGCTTTAAAAAATATATTAAGAATATTGGAGCCGCTGTCAGGCTTGAAATGATCCAGAAGACAGCATTCTTGGGTACAGCTCCTCACATTCTAAGGAGAGTATTGTCTCTTTGGGTCACAGGAGAAGGCACTACTTGAAACCTTTGGTGATTTGTTAATGCCTGCTTTCAAGTAAAGAACAACCAGTAATTAAGAACTATCTGAAAGTCTTTCAGGATAATAATAATAGTAAAATGTCAGAGAGGAAGCTGTGGGCACAAGGACCAGCTACTCGTGAATAAAGTCATGTTAGAAAAAATCAAATCAAAGTAAAGCAAAAGAACTTGTCACAAACATGGATTGACTACAAGAAGCCATTTGAGAGTGTACCACATTCCTGAATAGAGAAGGACCTTAAGATCCACAGAGTCTGCCCAACAATTATCAAATTCATGAAAGAGAGCTTGAAAACCTGGAAGACCATCCTGACAGCAATCAACATAAAAGGTAATAGCTTCTTAGAGGACTCACTATTACCACTGCTCTTATGCCTTGTACTTGTACCATTCTGCAGTCAAATGAACAACAGTAGCTATGGTCACAACTCACAGAATTGCAAACTGAACCACCTGCTCTGAATTGACACCTTCAAAACATTTGCCAAGGACAACATTTAGCAGGAAGATCTATTCACATCGTCAAGAGCTTTAGTGATTCTATCAGAATGGGGCTCAGAATCAATAAGTGTGAAGGGGCATACAACTGTCATCCATAAAGGAGAGTCGGAATGAATATTACAGGGAAATGTGTGATGCTCAAAAGTGAACTGAAAACAACAGATTTAAAGCTATTAACACCATAGCAATACCTATTGTTTCATCAACTGAAAAGCCGACAATAGAGAAGGAACACCACCCGAAAACTGGTCTCAAAAGGTTGTGCCTAGAAAAGAGCTTTAGGAGGATGAGGCTTAGTTTAACTTGAAGCGATCATTAAGACTACTATCATCAGGTTGGACACATACCTGACATAAACACTCTTGTATCATGAAACGTCAGATATACTGCATCAAGGAAGAAGTAGGGCATTTTGAGAAAGTGTTCGATCTCTCAGAAATCATATCAACAGAAAATGAGGTGACAAACATTTTACACCAGATGAAATAACATTGCCAGCTGCAACTGTTGTAAACATGGAGTGGGTAGGACATGGTAATGCATGGGAAGTACCCAAAATCGAGGCAGAATGTAGATGTGGGCCAAATGAGGACACACCAGTGTGCAAGAGCTCTGGACTGAAAGCAGAAACTTTTACAATCAGATCCTGTCACCATTGTATCATCAACGATGGAACTTACCCACAATGCAGCATTTATGAAAAATATGAAGAAACCATTGACATTACTGTCCCTGGATATGTGGAACTAGCAAAGAGCAAACACATACACAAGTATAACAAGGCAGCAGCATTTATGTGTGCTGGGAAGTGGGAAGTGGGAAGTGGGAAGTGGGAAGTGGGAAGTGGGAAGCATGCTGTGTGAGAAAATCAGGATAATGAAGAAGTGGTGTAAACTTCAACAAAACATGGTCACTGATGACAATGGTGTCACCATTGTTTACCATATTGCCATCCACACTGGCAGAGATAAAGGCTAAAAAGACTGACAACATTATCAAGAAGAATATTGACATGAAGTGTAATGAGGTGTATATTTATGAACCTTGCAATACCTTCCAAAAAGAACAACTCCATCCATGAGTGTCACAAAGAAGCTGACCAGGTACAAAGACATGAAGATCCAATGCTGAAACAACTCACATGTTGTTGAGGGTGTCGTCAATGAGGTGACATCTTTCCCACAACACTTCAGGTACATAGTTGGGACCCAGCCATACAGGAAGTACAAAAAGAACAGTAACAAGTAGTAATAATAATAATAATAATAATCATGATGATGGTTTCAATTTTAGAAAAGGGTGACAAGTTGATTACATCAATCACAGTACTTGACAGGTACTCATTTGATTGACCTCAAAAGGATGAAAGGTAAAGTCGACCTTAGTGGTAATTGAACTCAGAATGTAAAGAGCTAGAAGAAATGCTGCCAGGCATTTTGTATGACATGCTAACGATTCCGCCAGCTCAATAATAATAATAATAATAATAATAATAATAATAATGATAATGAGGTCTCTGGGTGAGACTTGGAGCCAACTTGTACAAATATAAAGCAGAAGTCAAACATAGAATAATAATAATAATAATCTAAACAATTGCAGTGTGGAAGGTGTTCATAAGCCATTTAAGAAACACACAAAACCGTTAGATTCACTTCAACATTTAAATTTAATTTGTCAAAATATTTTCGTCGCTTTCAGACCACAAGCTGTTCACTGACAAAGCTTCGTGCTGTGTTTCTTAAATGGCTTATAAACACCTTCCACACTGCAATTGTTTTCGTTCCAGCACACGATCTCAGATCAAGTCACTCGCTATGCAAGTACATCTCCGTAATAATAATAATAATAATCTAATATAGTGAATATTTCATTTTTATAACTTAATCTATTTAGAGTGTTTAGGCTTATTTTAACTGAAAGAATACCTTTGTAAAGAAGATGTAGAGTTACTATATATTGTAGTATATCATTTTATGGATCCAGGGGGCAATTAAAAGATAAAGAGTTCTGAAATAGTTTGGTTACTAATGTCTCAACTTAATGATTTCTAACACTTGGATGTCTGGTAATATCTTCTAAGATGTAAGAATCAACTCCAGTATTTGTGATGAAGAATAAAGCTGATACGATTATATGAAAGATATGGAATCTTCCTTAGCCATTGTATCAGTGGTTGTTGTCTAGTCTCTGGGATTAAAAGCATTTCAGCAGGTTATGGAGGACAGCACTGTGTAAGGCATCCTTTCCTTACTTAGGAAGTGATGAGAGATTTCTAGTAGGTTGAGCAACCACATAGAGGCTCCAACATGGGCTTCCATAGCCATTGTGTTATGACCACTGACAGTACACATTACACAAATACAGGTATATGAAATACCATAAAACATAAATTCTTGATTTATTAAAATTATTTTTGCCTCTATAAGATGAGTTATAATTACCAACAGCAATTAAGCCTGGCTTCATATGAGAAGGGAAGATAATCTCAAGATTATCTCCAAAACTGACATGCCATTAATGCAAAAGAGGAACTCATTGTCTGAAGATAAGAAGACAGTTGTGCCTTTTTGCCTCAATATATATCATCAGCAGAACACTTGTCCAACCTTATCTCCTGCCCCATCTGCAAAACTAAAAGACAGTGATACTCCTACTCCATGGTTGAATGATTCATGCTTAAAAGAGACCTACTTTCTCCAACTCAACTGAAATGGTTTGCAATAAACCATTCTATCAAGACTAGAATGGAGAAATGGAAGGAAATGTGTAACAAAAGAAAAGTTTGGAGATGGATAAATAGTTGAGAGGATGTTAGGTTAGTGGTGAGAGAGTAGGGTGTGAACTGTTGTGGGTTGGGTTTCTCCCGAGTGTATTACTAGAATAAAAATCAGCAACGGACTTTGATTTTAAGGAAGCCAATTCCACCAAAAATAGCTTTGATCTAATAAACCTGATTTAATGGAAATACATAAAGTAAATTAACACAAAATATAATAATGATGCCACGACAAATATTTAATGAGATAAAGAATAAATAAAAAGAGACGAATCCTTTATGGGAAGTTAACCATCTGATAATTGTGAGAAAAAAAAAACTTGATGTGAAAGTTACATTTTTCATCATCTTTTGATTTTTTTTTTTTTTGCATAAAAATACACATTGTGGAGTGGTTTGACTTTATCAATAAATATAAACCAATTACCATTTAAATATCCTAAATTAGATAGGATTGACAAAAACTTAGAGTGATTATCCAAATGCAAATGTTCCTATACTGCTGTTCAAATAGAAAAATATTTTTAAAAATTGCCTCGAAAGAAAATTAAATTGTTCATTGTAATTATAAGATGGCAGAAAAACACAATTAAAAAAATAAATTTACTGTTCTATGAAGTCCAGAGTTATAAATTTACTTAAAAAATAGTACATTTTTATCTTTTAAAACAGGACTTGAACTGTGCTGCTTTCAAATGAGCTGCTGCTATATTAGCAGCCAAAAGTAATTCCCCCTGCTCTTGTCATTGACGTTTTATAAGAAAAATGTGTTGAGTGATTCTGTACTGAAAATATTTGTAAAATTAATAAATAGAAAAGAATCTACTGATTAAATTACAATATTTTTAATGTGAGACATTCAGAGGATCCAAATGTACAAGAGGTGTGATGTAATTCATTGTATGCGCATGTTTTATTTAGGTAACTCTGTGTGTGTGTGTGTATGTATATATATATATATATATATATATATACACACACACACATACATTTCATATATGTGTGTGTGCATATATATAAGTATGTGGGTGTTTGTGTGAATATCTGTCTGTCTACCTGTCTATTTGTCTCTCTACAAAAATGTGTGTGTTTATATAACTGCTGAGTAATGGAGACATAAACAAACCAACACTAGTTGTCAGGCAGTGGTGGGAGCCGCGCATGAGCGCACACATACAAAAATATATACACACATGCATACATACATTTACACACACACACACACGACAGGCTTCTACACAGTTTCCTTCTACCAAATTCACTCACAAGGCATTTGTTGGCCTGGGTCTATAGAAGAAGACACTTGCTCAAGGTGCCACACAGTGGGACTGAACCCACAACAAGGTAGTTGCAAAGCAAGCTTCTTAACCACACAGCCATGCCTGCACCAGATGGAGTTTTTCCTGCAGCTGGATGCCCTTCCAGCCACCAAACCGTTCTTGTTTCCAGACAAAGTAATACTGCAGTAACTGGCCTATCAGTAATGGGTATACTTTAAATATGATACACAGATGTTTTATATATATATAAAATATAATGTGGTATAATAATTCAACAAAGAGAGCACTCCATCTGGTGAGAGTCAAATCATATTTCATCTAATCTATTTTTGTTTCTAATTAACTGGGCTATAACTCTTTCCATAACTTTCATGATGTGGTCCAAAAATCTTGAGGTTTCTATAATTATTTCTATCGAAGGCACCTCCCTTGCCCTTGTAGCAGCTGACTATAATACTGCTACACCGGCTATTGGGGATGACACTATCCTGAGTAACCTGATTAACTATATGGGTGTCTAGACTGTATCCTACTCCATCAGGTATTTGAAGCATTTCAGCGGTGACTCCTGATGGGCCAAGGACATTCTGTCTTCATGTTCTCAATTGACTTATCTATCATACAGCTGTCAACACAAATAGCTGGTCCCTCTATTAGGTTCACATAGAGGAGATCCCTTTTCTTTCATACATTCTCCACATTTAATAGACTCTCAGAGTAGCACTTCCACACTTCTTTCTTGCCTGCATCACTAAGTGCAAGCATACCATTATCCATATGTACACACTTCTCTCCCACAAATTCTCAATTCTCTCTAACCCATTGTCTAGCAATTTGGAACACCTTAAGTCTCTGATCTTCACACTGTAAGACATTGGCAAACCTCCAGCTTTCTGCTTCTACCCTGGCTAGATAGACCTGTTGCCTAGCTTCCCTCTTGGCTATCTTGTATAGCTTTTTGCTGCCTCCATTTCTCCAATCTTTCCAAGTCCGTCCCTTGGCTTTTATGGTCCTATTTACCTCACTATTCCACCAACTGGTCATTTTCCATCTAGCAGAGTCTTTGACTCAGCCACAAATCTAATCTTTAAAAGGTTGTCTCATAAGAACTTTCAGTTGTCTCTCCATTACATGTCTCAACCTCCTCCTCTTTCTCCTCAAATGTTCTAATCAGAATGTCTCTAAACTTCTGACTGTTTGATGGATCTTGCAGCATCCATAACTTCCTTTTCCAGACCAGTTTGTGTCTCTGTGTCCATCTAGCCCTAAGTCTGAAATCACTAACCACTAACCTAAGTTGAGTTGTATATTCCTCACTGGAAAATGATTTTGCATTTATAAGCCGTTTGCCAGCCCCGTCTGGCACCTGTGCGGGTGGCACGTAAAAAGCACCCACTACACTCACGGAGTGGTTGGCGTTAGGAAGGGCATCCAGCCGTAGAAACATTGCCAGATCAGACTGGGCCTGGTGCAGCCTTCTGGCTTCCCAGACCCCAGTTGAACCGTCCAACCCATGCTAGCATGGAAAACGGACGCTAAATGATGATGATGATGATGATGATGATGAAGCATCTGTCTATCCCTGTTTCCAGTGACGATGTAATCAATCTGGCTTAAGCGCTCACCAGACTGATAAATGATAAGATGGCTGGCTGGTTTTCTGACATTAGTGCTGCAGACCAGCAAGTCATTTGCATCACAGAATTCCAGGAGCTGTGTTGCCCAACATGTCTATTGTAGTTGCAAGCTACAACAGTAAGGTAAATTTTCTTTGTTGTTGAGGTAGTCTGCTAAAGGGACTCATAGAAACAGTCCTGTTCATCAGTTAGTCCAGCATGTGGAGCATATGCAGAGATAAATATCATTGTTACAATATACAAGTGATTCTTAGCTTGATAATCCTATCACATACCCTGATTATCTCAATAACTTATCTATCCATTTCTCTGCCATAAGTATACCTATCCCACCCATCCCATCACTTCTCCCTATCCAGAAGAATTCATATCTACAGTGGTCTAGCTGAGGTACCTTGCCATCATACCTCTTGCACACAGTAGGCATTCACATTTCTTCACTCAAGCATTTCAACAATCTCCCCAGAACTACCTTTCATGTTGCTGACACTGATTGTGGCTGTTTTAAGTTTGTGGACTTCAGCAGGGCGTGAGAGTATGCAGGGGATTGTGGTTGACCCCTGCGAAAAAAAGAAAAGTATTTTTCCTAGCACATACCTGGGTGTGATGGATCCTTGCACATGTCAGTGAAAACAGGTACAGATGAAAGTAAATGTGTATAGGCTACTCAGTGTTGACAGTTTCCTTCCAACCCCACAATGCCTTCAGGAGTAAGCCCCAGCAAAAATAGAGCCCTTGTGGGTGGATTTGGTTGTAGAAAACTGAAAGATGCCCATTGTATATACATATGTGTGTGAGAGAGAGAGAGAGAGAGAGAGAGAGAGAGAGGGTATTTGTCCCCTAGTACCCCTTGACAAATGTGTTGGTGTGTTTACATCCCCATAACTTAGTGGTTCAGCAAAAGAGTCCAATAGAATAAGTACCAGGCTTAAAAAGAAAATATGTACTGGTGTTAATTAATTTGATTAGAATTCCTCAAGGCAGTGCCCCAGCATGGCCACATTCTAATGACTGGAATAAGTATACGATAAAACTCGAAACGTCAAAGACTTTTTCAATTCCCGAGCGTTATACTAATACATTTGTTTGTTTTCTACACCACCTGTCTTCGTCTTTTGTTTTTGTCGTGAATTCTCCCCCTATATGTATATGTGTGTGTATATATGTATGTGTATATATATATATATATATATATATATATATATATATATATATATATATATATATATATATATATATATATATATATATATATATATATATATATATATATATTAGAGTTGGTAAGCAACTCTCCATCCATTAGAATGGGAATTAATTTTTTGTCAATTTTTTGCCCTGATGAGATTTTTACCTTGCATGATGCAATCTTAATTGCAAAATATGAAGGAAAGTAAGAAATTGAAACATACGTAGGTGATATGAAATTGTCTATCATATAAATAAATAAATTTTTTCTGTGTTCAAACCCTGTATTTTTCTTATATAAATATTATATATCGTACATATAGAAGTAGTAGTGCAGATAAATACAATTAGGACTGACCCCCCCCACACACACACACACAAACACATGTATCTACGTATATTAAAAAAGATAAACACATATATAAATATATTTACATTGAGCATAAAAAATATAGAATACTAAGAAGAGAGTGTGTGTGAAGCCTAATTGTTTTTATTTGCATCTCTATCTCCATAGAAACTGATCTTGGATTTCTCTATAGCCACTCTTGGCTCCATGGACCTAGTCCTTGATGAAGAATTTGGAGTTTAAGTTGAAACTCATTTGAGTACCACTCTGCATTTTCTATATTGAGCATATCAAGCTCTAACCTATTTTTCTGTGTAGACACACACACACACACATATTTATATATCTAAATATACAGAGATGCATGTAGGTATGTTTCTACATGTGTGTGTGTATGTCAGTGTGTGCATGTTTGTATAATACATACAGCCATTGCAACGAGTGTACCAGCTGAATGACAAATGTCCTATATTAATATCCTTAGAGTTTGTCATAGATTATTATACATTTCTGCCTCCATTCTGTCTATATTTTTGCCCTTTCAATTCTAACCCATCCTAATAATTCCAGTTCTTCACTGCAAACCAATTCTTCAAATATATTTTTCGACAAATTCTTAATAATTCCTTGTTCTGATCTTTTACCCCAGTACATTTCCTCTCTCTCTTCTCTTCCTCCAAAACTGTTTCTTTATGCTACCAGGGAGGGTAGGGTTATTGTGAATATATCCTTTTCGTCCCTCAACTTCTTGTCCAGCCTTTTCAGACACACTCAACATCAGTTTAAACTGATAACTAATAACACACACACATACAGACACAAGTACACATGCACATATATACATATATGAAAACCATCACAAAACTATTTTCCTTTTTTCTTCCAGCATCTCATATCAGTGTTGAATAGTTGGAGTGTCCTTAAATAGTGTCTGTTTGCAAATATAAGAAATCAGATCCTAACCACCTCCAAAATAGCATCTGAGCTGTTATAGAAGCAGACAGTAAGGAACAATTGCAAAATATCTCAGTCAAACACTGAATATGACTGGGAAAGTGAAGAAGATGTTGATGGTGACCTGAGTAATTTCAAATGACTTCAAATCTCTCGAGTGACAGCAATGTTTTCAACTTCTAATCATTTGATAACTTTATTACATCAATTTCTCGAAAATGAAACTCTTCCCACAAACGTTGATTATCTTGGCAATTCATGTTATTTTTCTCTCTTACTGAGAAGAATAGTATTGAACCAGTCCTCTTGGGCCCATTATTCTCTCTATTTATGTGGAATCTGAATAGTTTGTTTTCTTATCGTTAAAATAGCAATTAGTTTCTAGTACCACTGGATATTGGCTGGTAGCATTTTTATTGTATGTTCACGGTAGGCAGTGATTGCTGCCATTGTGTTCTACAGTATTTTTCAGACAGAGAAAATTATCAAAATCCTGATAACAAATAACATCTTCAGAATAAAATCCAATAATGTGTGTGTGTCTGTATACACATACGTACACACACACACACACACACACACACACACATGCTAGTAATTTCAGACTAAACCATTTAATAACTCTGTATCACCTGAAATGCTATCCTACTGTAGTAACATCTTGTTAAATGAACAAAACATTAGATTGATAATAATAAAACCAATAGATTTTATGATGTAGACAGTGTCTATTATACACAGAATTCACTGTTAATTAAACTGTCA
>NC_043010.1:60008794-60066294 GCF_006345805.1 Octopus sinensis
GTTCTATTAATTTTTATAAGGTAAAGGTTGACAGTGACTTTGAAGTTTTGGCTTGCGCTCTATTACCAGGCTGACTGATGATGGTGAGCAAGCTGAAACTTCAAAGTCACTATCAACCTTAACCCAAGTATGACAAATGCCAGCAGGCTGAAAGTTTCCAGTCGTTGTCAGCTCTCTTCTTGTAAAAGTTTAGTAAATACCAAATATATTCTCTACTAAAAAAGCATTGAGCAATTCTTCAGTTTAATGTAACATTATTTTTATGTATGACTTCAAATAAAAAAGAAACACTAATATATACATGTGTATATAAAATCAACTCTCTTGGCAGAATAATAAACAGAGGAAATTTTATTTTTATTGATGAGGCATTCATGATGAATCTTACTAATTTACAAGCTATCAAAATATTAATTGCATCCTTTTGATCATCAAGGCTTACTTAATTAATATAAATATACTTCTTATGCCCTGGGTCAAAATGTAAGTGTACACACACACACACATGCCTATTCACACGTATGCACACAAAACACAATCATATGCATAAACACACACTCACACATATATGTATATAATGACAGCAGGATATTACGTATTTACATTACAACTTCAAGTTTTGCTATTATGTGGTTCGTGACATAACATGGAGTAAGTTTTATGGTTCCACCTATATATATATATTAGTATATAATTTAATATTAAATTGTCATCTATAAGTCAGTAGTTAATGTTTCAAATTCTAAAAGGCTTGTTATCATTGCTGTATTGGTGTGTTCATGGTTTTATGATAGTTAGTATGTAAATTTTTGAAAAATATTTCCATTTGTTTTTATTTTTGCAAACAACCAATAAAAGGAAGAAAATTAAGCAGTTATTGAGTGTATCTCCAGATGCAATTATTCTGAGAAAGTCAGAGAATTATTTTTAAGTAGAGTTCATACAAACGCTAATGTTTTATTTAAAATTTCAAATGGTTTTTAAAAAAAGCAACAAAATTGTTTTATCATTATTTCAAAATACATTTGGTGAGAGACCATTCTAATATCTAAAAATGTATTTTTACATATGCAGTCATAAAGAAATCATCTCAGTATGCTTGTTCGATGTTTAGTACTCTCCTTTAAATTAAGAGTTTCTCAAGTCTACATAAATTACAGATTGAGTTAATTTGTGCATAAAGTATTGGTTTATCTAGAAAATGCAATCTAATGTTGTAGATTGAACTATTATTTTTGGAAAATCAAACACTAGGCTTGTGCAGAACCAAATTTATTTTCAAAGTATAACTATGCAGATAATGTCTAATATCAAATTGATTAAAATTATTTTGCTATTAATCCAATGTAATCTATGCCATTCAGGTTGTTAGCTGTGACAGTGACTGCCTGAATAACTAATTCTTTTTTAGACAATGGCCATTAACTAGACATATGCTTAGGGAATAGCAATTGCATTTTGGGGTGTAAATATTCTATGGATTCCCATAATTTTAATTATTCATAATTTTGCAATTATTAATGGATGGTAGGGTAATTGTGCAGTTTGTTAGTTTTGAGTAGCTTATTTTGAATGAATTTATGTTGAAATTTTGTCATATTTACATTTAGGAGGAAAGAGCTGTTTTACAAGAAGGTGAAATATTTCTTCCAAATGGGATATTGATATCGATTAAATGTCAGGAATTAAACCATCATGTGGCCTTTCTTTGTGCAAGGGTGGAATACAGTTTAACTTTCAAAAGTACGGGCTTAGTCAGGGGAGGATAATAATTGGGATCAAACTGAGTGAAAGTGTATTTTTATGATAAAAATTGCAAAAACTATCTTGGAGTCACACAACTATATATTTATGACTGTAGACAAAATTAAAAAAGGGAAACACACTTAAAATTAATTATAATACTTGCAATAATCTACTACAAACATCATCATCATCGTTTAGCGTCCGTTAAACAGTATAACAAATAATTATAAAAAGGCATCAGTAATACATTAATTCTATACATAACATGGTTAAAAACATGGCTTTGAGTCTTAATGCAGAAAATGGAATAGAAATATCAAGGACCGTGTTCCCAATTTATAACCCCACCCCCTACTCATCCCACAAAAAAAAAAGAAAAAAAGAAACAATAGAATACAGGGAAGTCTCAGAGTCATTCTTTGAAACAACAGAGTATTAGTTATGAGTTGGTTAAGAAACAATTATGAAACATAAAGTCACTGATTTCCAGATTTCTATAAAATGTCTCCTTTTAAATCCTCTAGATTTCAAGAAACACTAATCTGCCAGGAACTCTTTCATTAGCCATAATAATGAATGTTTCTAATATAGACACAAGGCCAGCAATTTGTAGGACTTGGACTCAGAATGTAAAAAGCTGGAACAAATACCACAAGGCACTTTTTTTTAGTGCAATAAAAATTGACCATGATGATGAGGAGGAGGATAAGGATGGTGGTGGTGGTGGTGGTGGGAACAATGATGAGGATGATGATTGCCACCACCAGCATCATAATGCTTATTTCTCCCTGCTGACATGAGCTGAACATGTGCATGCACACACACACACACACACACCCTCTCTCTCTCTCTCTCTCTCCCCCCTCTCTCTCTCTCTCTCTCTCTCTCTCTCCCTCTCACACACAGAGTTAACACAGTTATTCCAAATATTGTCGTTTTATTTATGTTCCACTGTTGTATCCTCTTCAGCCTCCCTCTCACCCCTTGCATTGCCACATTTTAATCGGATGAAGTGTAGTGTTTTCCTTCTTTGTGCTGCTGTCTTGTGTAAGTTAGAACACCATTAGAAAGATTATCTTCTTCTACTCTTCCTTAGATTCATATTTTAGTAAGAAAATGCTTTGAGATGTTCATCTGGGAGCAACTGTTTTTTTGGGTTTTTTATATATATATATATATATATATCAGTTGCTTTACTCTATCCATCATCTCGTTATCATTTGGGCATTGCCCCAAATTAATTAACTGGTTGTCAATCAATGTTATGCTCTAAGACAGCTTGGATTGAGAGAAGGCTTCTTGCATGCAGGCGAGAGAAGTTACTCTCTTTCAGAGGTTCAATTATGGCAGGAGTTTAGTGCTTACACTCTACAAGATATGAAGCTATACTGGCAAAAAAAAAAGAAAAAAGAAAATCACTGTCTTTCTCTCTGTGGCTATCTTTCTCTCATATTTATTTGATCTTAGACTCTTCTTCATACACAGTATTCATGTAAGTGTTAATACTCACTCATTATTGCTCTAGCATATCATTGATACACTTTCATCCACTTCTACATACAAATACATCATCATCATTGTCACCATTATCATCATCACTTAACGTCTGGTTTCCATGCTGGCATGGGTTGGACAGTTCAATTGCAGTTGGCAAACCAGAGGAGTGCATCGACCTCTATTATCTGCTTTGGTATGGTCTCTATTGTTGGGTGCCCTTCCTCAGATCAACTACTTTGCAGGGTGTACTGGGTGCCTTTTACGTGACATCATCACTGGTGTGGTTACCAAGTACCTAGCAAGACAAAGAACCCATGACTAGGAGTGGCAGTAGTATTCAGGGTGGTGGATTCGTGCCAGTTGAGGTTAGAGTATGATAGGGGGTACAGAGATAGGTGTCTTGCTATAGAGAAGATACATGATACCCAATTGGAAAGGGAAGGAGAGAAAGAGAGAGAGATGGTGGTGATGTATTGGAACATCTCAGGGTACAGTGGGGATGAATATAAATGAAGTGGTACATAGGATTGGACAGGGTACCACTTCACTTATTTTCACACCCACCAACTCTCATATCATGTGTGTGTGTGTGTATGTATGTATGTATGTATATATGTATATATATATATATATATATATATATATATATATATATATATATATATATACCAGAGTGAGCACATAAATGTGAGACAAGGTGAAAAAAGTAGTACTTGAATACCAGAGGTAGAGTAATATGCTTTATTAAAAAGCAGCAGAAATATCACAAAAACTGTTACTCAGAGTTTCACATTCCCATTTGTAGGACAATTTTGTTTAGAATGCAACAGAAATAAGGTTATAAGCAAACATATTTGCTTATAACCTTATTTCTGTTCTATTATATATGTGTATGTATGTGTGTGTGTCATTTTTCAGTTTTATTTCAAGATTACTTGCCAATAGAGAAAGAACCGGTTTCTAACATAGATCCAAGGTTCCTTCATTGGAATTTCAACATCAACAACAGGGTATTTTTGTTTGTATGTATGTATGTGCAGATTTGTATGTTTTATGTATGTATTCTCATACATATCGCTGCATGTCTAGACATGCTCATATATATTTAAACGATAAACTTCTGGAAAGTTTTACACAATTTAACAATTCCAGTGATGGATTGGATCAGTAGTCTTCGAATTAGCTTTCTCCTTTCTGGTTCTGAGAAGCCTAATTTCTCAAGATTGCTATTTAGGCAGTGTGTTACATATCCCAGGGCCCCAATAATTTCAGATATAAACCCAAACTTGTAATCTGGATAGAGTAACTGCAGATTTCTCAATAGTTCAGCATAGGTGTTCTCCTTTTCCTTGATCTTCAGTTTTATGCTAACATCCACTGGGCAGCTGATTTCCACAACTGTACACAGTTTCTCTCTCTATCACAAATCACTATATCAGGTCTATGATGTTTACCTTTTATTGAGGTTTTCACTGGGACATTCCACCAATATGCCTTTTTATTACGAGTGGCTATAGCTTCCACCATACTGTGGGTTCTTATTTCTTTAGCCTCAGGGTTACCCTTCAGTTGGATCTCATTATACAATGTCCTAGCTACAACATCATGTCTCATCAGTAGATAATACTGTGATGACATTTTCAGACAACGGCTTATTATATGGGTGATATCTTTGGTGTTAACTCCACAACATCTGCATTGGTTATCCCATTTTGCTGCTTTTCCTTCATTTCTTGCCCTTTTGTGCATCAGGTATTTGGTTGATATTTTGTGTTCCTAGATTCCAAGCACATACCCTTCGAAGTGGGGGGTAGTAATCTGGTTGTTGGTCCATGACAGACTGCTTTGGTGATCAATGTTACTGTCATCCCAGAGCTGTCTACTAATACATCCATGCATGGTACAATCTTTTCATCATCCCCTCCTCCAATGCCTCCTCCCCTCTTAAAAGTTTTTGTCTTGCAAGTACTCAGTGACCCTGTCAGTGAAGGTGCCACTTAAAAGCACCTGGTCCACACTGTAAAGTGGTTGGTGTTCAGAAGGGCATCCAGCTGTAAAAACCTTACCAAAACTGACCTTGCCTATGCTTGTGCCATGTAAAAAGCACCAAGTCCACTCTGGTGAGTGGTTGGTGTTAGGAAGGGCATCCAGCTGTAAAACTCCTGCTAAACAATCACAGAACTCTGGTGTAGGCTTCGGCCTGGCCAGCTCTTGGGGTACCATGCTAGCATGGAACACAGACGTTAAATGATGATGATGACGAGGATGATGATATACATACATGTGTGCATATATATATATATATATAGACAGACAGGAGGCAGGTATGTATGTATGTATGTATGTATGTATGTATGTATGTATGTATGTATATATATATATATATATATATATATATATATATATATATATACACACACACACATACATACTCACTCACACATTATCAGGAGATTAATAACAATTAATCAAAGTACCCATAAAAAAAAAGCATCTGAAAAATTAGAGTTATCAAGTCATAGGAAATTCAAAATGCAGATTTATTCTAGAATCCTTATTGATTTAAATCTGTTTCAAAAGCCAAAGCTGATTATAAAAGGAAAATGAAGTTCTGTTATCTTGTACAGAGAATGCTGAAAAGTCTTTTACATGCCAGGAGCTGCCTCAAAAACTGTTTGGAAGCTCACTTCTTAATGAATTAGAATTAACTAATTATTTAAAATTTACTAACAGACCTAATCATTGACCACTTTCTGTAAAGAATGTCAGAAACCATCAGCCATATTCCACAATACAATACATCAACGTGTGAGTGCTTTTAAACTTAAATACATGAGTGTGTGTGTGTGTGTGTGTGTGTGTGTGTGTGTGTGTGTGTGTGTGTGTGTGTGTGTGTGGCTATGTTTATCTGTCTATCTACATACAGGGTGCCCCCAAAAATGCATGTACACTTTAACAACTGATAACCCAATTTAACCTATTAGGATTGATGAAGGGAGCCAAACTAAGCCTTGAACAAAGAAAATTTGTCCTAAACTGCCACTGGAAGTTTGAAATGTTGTTGAAGTGCATTTAAGAGGATGTTTCGAACAGACTCACGTATGTGACTTACCATCACTTGAATTAGAAATAAGTTTAAAGCAGATGGAATTGTTTAATGTCCACAAAACACAGTCCAGAAGGTCACAGATATCAACAAGCCCCACAAAGCAAGAAAGGGTATGAGAAACAAATTGCCAAAGTTCAACAAAATTTGTAAGTGTTTTCTATACTGGGAACCTCTCTCTCTCTCTCTCTCTCTCTCTCTCTCTCTCTCTCTCTCTCTCTCTCTCTCTCTCTCTCTCTCTCTCTGTATCTTAAATCAATGTATTTCTGAGGTTTATCTTTGGACTGGAGTCAAGTGAGAATTTGAGAGTTCCTTTCTTTTCTAAGTATATTATTGGTGTGAACTGAACCCACCATGTTCTTGACTGCATGTAGCATTAGCTATTACTTAATGCCAGTTTCCTTTTGAGATTAGAAGAATGTGTATGCATGTGTCTGTCATTCTATGTGTAATACAATGAATAGATTCACTCCATACTAAGTAACAATGCAGAGCAGTTGTTTAAAGTGTCTTGCCTGTTCACTCACTTTCAAAAAAAATTGGCGACAGTGTCAGGGAAAGAGAATCTTGGCACCAGAAAGCTGAGCTTGGTAAAAGACTGCCTCATGAATATTGATTTCATTTATCAATCAATATCCATCAGGCTAGCACCTGGCTTCAGTTTCACAATTTCTTTTAATAAGATGCAATAGCATACTAATTGGACTTGACAGCAGTCTAGCATAGTTGAAACATGTTTAGGACAAATGATTTGTGTAGCTTGGTAGAGAGAAAAACGGGAAAATATTTGCAGTGGTAGTCATTACTTACAATGCTTGGCTGAATGATTTCATAATATGAAAATCTGATTTCTAAAGTAAAAGAAGGAAATGTTGTAGAGGTAAATATAATGATAGAATGAAATTTCTAGGACCACTGAAAGATTTCTCAGATCCAATTTCTGATTACTAAAAACCGAAAGTGATCAGAATATATCTCAGCTAGTCTACAGAGGGAAATTATCCTGATATTCATTTATCAATCCAATCTCTTCACAAAGAATTTAGATTGAAAATACCTGCAACTGTTTTATGCATCGGCTTCATTTCTGATGCAATATGCTATTTTAAATCCTGTAATCTCTGAGATTCCTTCTTGGCAAGTTTATTAATTGCATTTCATTAAGTTACAAGGGAAATAGAAAAAGAAATCTTTTGACCATTGATCTCATCATCTGAGACTTTATTTGTTACACCACAAATGGTTATAGAATCACTTTGGAAAATAATGATCCAGTGAGGGAGCTTTTATGCTCTTACTCAATCTGCTAGAAATAGCTGCCAAATCACATTCTAATTATATCCTACCTTACTGGGTGGGGGGAATGTATGAATACACTGGATAAGGTAGTCTTAGATACTACATAATCTAATGTATTGGATATTGCATTCCTAATCTTTGGAAGTCAGAGAGTTAAATTTTACACTACTACTGATTTGTAAGTGAGTAATTCATCCATTTAAACGGTATTTAAAATTAGTTCCTAAAGACACTGATATTGAGCTGAATTTCACACTAAACTTAGCAACTTAGTTCTCAGTTTGTGCTATATTTTCTTCACTTTCATCATAGTTATTTGTTGATGAGGAACCTTATCTTATAATTAGTAAAATGAGCATTCATGTAATGAAGTCAGCCAAGAAATTTCAATTATACATACATATACAAGAAGCCTTGTATATTTTCCATCTATCAAATTTACTCACAAGGTATTGGGTTGCCTAGGGCTACATTGGAACACACCTGCTGAAGCTATAATGCAATAGGACCAAACTTCTTAACCACAATGTCGTACCAAATTCAGTGCATGTGGGAGAGTGAGCGAGAAAGAGAGGGAAGTTGGGAAATGATTTGTGAAATGTAATAAAAACAAAATGGAAATAAACCAAGCTTTGTGAAAAGTGTTAGAATCCAATTTTGTAAGATCTTCATGAAGAGGCCAAGTCTTTGTTTTGTTACTGTATTTGTTCAATGCTGAGTTGGCACAACTTCAAAAATTCACCAGTGTCCTTTGAAATGAAACTCTTTGCATTGTTTTGTTTAAGTTATTTACATTATTCCGAATGAAAGAGAAACTGGTCTTATATAATCAACTCAATGCATTCAAAAGTATTTGGTATTTTCAAAAATCAGAAATAACAGTGTAATCTATCCTTTCTGCAGAATATAATGTCTTTGTCACAATGAATGCAAAAAGAATTTTTCTGGTAGTAATTAGCATTGCGATAGTAATCACATTTATAACACACTGCATTTTATCAATCTGAAAAATATGTTTTGATTTTTTTAAGTATTTCTTAACTGTGTTTAACTAATTGCTTCAGACAAGGAGTAGCCATGTACAAAATATTCTCTGGATGGATAAAATGTGTGTTTTGATGTGAGAATCAGTGCAACACTAAATATAACTGTAACTTGACTACAAGTTATATTAACAACCATATTTGTGGGATCCCATCAAAAGCAATAGGGGAAAAGATTAAGTTTGAAAATTATTGTAGCCAGTTCATACATGGATCCAGTGTTTGATAGAGTCTGCTCAGTGAAAAGATAAAGGTAACAGAAGACATATTTTTCCAGCAAATAAATAGTTGTTTGCTGATATGAATGATTCACCAAAAATTGTACTTGCTACAAAATAAACAAGTACAATGCTGAAACAACTTTATGGATAACTAGGATAGAAGTAAGAGAATATTTTAATTTTAATAATTTTTTCACTAAATTCTGGTTGAATTTTGGAAATATGAATTCATCATCATCATCATTATAGTCTGGTAAATTAGAAAATGACATTGGAAACAGAATTGTTTTGACTTATATTTTTATTGTCAGGCCAAGATTTAATTATTGCTTGATGTTCTGTAAATTGTAAATGTATATTTGAAGCCCAGCAGAGGAGTTGAAACCAAACAATAGTAAAGGAAATGCAAGTAAATTATTTTGATACTTACTGAAACAAAGTCAGTTCATGGAATCCATGGCTCAATTCCATGAGAAGTGTTAGATATCTTCCTTATGTTAATGGAGCAAGCTTCCACTGTTCCAAACAGAACTCCTTATCTGACCAATTTATATATTCAGTTCTTCTGAAGCAAGACTATTGATAAACATTGTAGCTAGAGTATATTTCTTAAAATCCTTATCATCATTCTTCTCATCAATGCTTTTATATTTGATTATCCATGATTATCCATGCTTGTGTCAGCCATTCAGTAGATCAACACTTATTGCAATTCTTTGTCACGTTATCAGTGAGGTCCAGCATCTGCAGATCTAGCCTCACCTCTTCCTCACATATTTTTCTGTTGTGATGACTTCCATCATCCATGTAAGGTGGTGAGCTGGCACAATTGTTAGCCTAACAAAATGCTTCATGGCATTCCCCACTCATTGTTTGCTACAAGTCACCTGTCCAGGACAGACTGTTTCTGCCTCTGATGCTAGCTGCTCTCCTAGCTTACTTATGCTTCACCTTTCATGCAAATTAATGTAACCCACCTGATTACTCTCCAGTCTCTATGGGCTTTTAATAACTGTCTCACTATTGTTTAGTCTCACACCTATTTCATGCAATGTAACTTTTGTACAAATGGTGTCACTCAACAAAGGAACTGCTCCTTATCCCTCTTCTTTCTCTTGCTACAATACTTTCAGTAGAACCATCCCTGCTACTGAGCATGTGATATATATATATGTACGTACGTATGTATAAAAGAAAGCAGCTCCTATATTTTGGAAACCATCTGAACATTAATCATTGATACATTTCACTGATGTTTACTACTAACTACTTTAGTATATTTATCTGGCATATAAATTAGAATTTTAGTACTTGCCACTACAACCTTCAGACCATTCTCTTTCATTTTGAAAATTTCTTGAAGTTCTTGATAGACTGAATCATCAGAGCCAGGTAATCAGCATATAAAAGTTCTTAGGTACAGCTGAACTCCAATATATGATCTCATGATCTATAGTTGGCATTGAGAACATAATTTTATCTGCAGTTTCATGTATACATTAAATTCTTCGGTGAACCTGCTGCAGATTTTGACTTTGCGTATATCACTCTTGAACATGACTTCAGTTGATATCGTGTACCTAGTGTTCTAAGTATTTACCAAATTATGGAGAGTTGAATGCCTTTTTTAGGTTATTGAATATGAAACAAAGTTGTTTGCTTTTCAATAAGAACTTAGATTAAAATATAACATAGTTATTTTTTAAGCCAGATCTAATACCAACATCATATTTTGCTATTAAACTAGTATTCTTCAAAGTGCTTTTGAAATTGAATAAATTTTTAATAATATATAACTTGAATAATGCATTCATGAAACTAGAAAAACGTTTAATTCAATAAACATTTTTGTCTCATCGATAAATTTAATACCGAATTTTGAAATTTTTTTATCCTTCAAAGTAGTTTGCAAGTTTTAGAAAATATATTTTTTATCTAGTCTGATTGTTTCTTTGTTGCATACATGTTTCACCCTTCTATAGTTTGTCTGGCCTGTTTAGAATAATTCAGTAACTTACCAATTTTTCACAATTACATTCTAGTGACTCACACAAATATTATTCTTATCTCCCAAGATGCACTGCCACATCTTCAAGACCAAATTTCTAAAGAAGGGATAGTTTCATAATTGATGAGAAACTTGACAATCCTATCAATTGATTGATTTTCTGTTCAGTCTAATTACACACATGTGCACAAACATATGCATAAACACCTACACACACACACACACAGCACACCATACCACATATACACAATAACACAACACACACGTGTATGTATATATATATACATACACACACATACACACACAGACACAGACACACACACACACACACACACACACACTCACATAGCACACTTTATTACACACAAACACATTTTCTGAGCAAAACGATGATGAAATGTATAATTTGTAATTTAAAATTTTATTTTGACAAAATTCACCCCGTTTTTTTTTCTCCCCCCAACAGCAATCTTCCTCCAATATTCATCCCTTGAAGATAAAGGATAAATTAGCTTAGAACAATGTATAAATTAAATTAAACATTTTTCATCATCAATTTGCCATGAAGTTCTCTATCTCTTTTATTTCTGAGTAATTAATGACAAACAGCTGCGTGCAAGCATATGAATATGGCTGTATATGCGCACAGCTGAGTGTGTGTGTGTGTGTGTGTGATTATGTGAATATAAAGGTGTGTATGTTTGAATGTTAGCTACAATTCTTCATTTGTGCAAATTAAGTTGAAGATACTGTGATACATATTGTTATTGTTGTTGTTATTATCACTTTATTGTCATTATTATTACCATAGATACTACTACTACTACTACTACTAGAAACAATTACTGCTGTTGTTGTTGTTGTTATTGGCACTATTGTCATTTTTTCTAATTATAAAATTGGGTTTTCATGAAGTAAATTCCCTCAATATTTTCAGATAAGAAAATATAAAATAAAATTATCAAAACAAAAAAAAAAGGGTCCTTTAATCAATGAGAAAATTTTCATTCCAAAAATGATTAAAAGTGAAATGCTTTCTAAAAATTAATGGGAGCAGATGATTTATTTCCTGTACACAATATGATCACTTACATTAGGCTTGAGTAGTAACTACTGTTGAAGGGCTGAATTAGTAGATTCCCTTAATGCCATCTCCTACACAAAAGAAGTGACCCATGATTTTAGGCCTCGGTCTGTCACTCCTGTATTGATCTCTTGTTGTTAACAATATTTCAAAGTCATTATATTATAGAAATAGCAGCCATGGTATTAGTGCAGGCTTGGAGGGATAGCCGTTAATTAAAACTGACAAATGAAGCATTTTCTGTCTCAAAGGCCTGGAGCAAGCTGATTTGCAGTCAACTCAGTCTAGGTTGTTAGGACATTATTTATGATGTTCAAACTCTTGTGCAGTTGAGTTAACATTGGAAAAATAGGAGTTAGGATGGTGAAAATGATAATTTGCAGCTTCTTGAATCCCATGTCAGGAAGGAAATAATAATGACAATGATGATGTTGGGTAGTAACAACAATGATGGCATAGCATTTGATAAATGTGTAACTTTCATTTTTTGATTCTACAGTAGATAGAAGTGGGCAAAGCACTTAATGGACATGCTTCAAAGCACCCAGCTGCTGGAAATGGAATCCCCGGCTAGTGAACAAAATTAGTGACAATAAATTTTATAAGCCAACCATTGGGGCAGTAATTCCTCATCATGTGATTAACACTACAGAAACCAGGTTTCAGCACTATCCAATGGACTCCTGTTGTTTCTGAATGTGTGTGCATGTGCATGCTTGCATACATACATACACACACACACACTCGTACACATACCCATACACACATGAGGTCGTCATCATCATCATCAGCAGCAGCAGCATTTTTGTCTACTTTCCATGGTGACATGACCTGGACAGGTCATCACGGTCTGAGTTGTTACTAACAGTCATTATAGACTCTCACAGACTGTTGCTTGTACATGCAGTTTTGGCGTGGTTTGTATAGCCAGCTGCATTTTCCCATGGCACCAGTATTACAGAAGTTGTAAAGCAAAACTAAAAGGTCCTCTTAATTCTACACTTTCCCCATTCATATACCAACCACTTTACAGAGTGTATTTTGTGTGCATTTTCTAGTGACACCAAAACTTGGGAAGTTGTCAAATCCTTAATGAAACACAAGTAAAGAGATCTGCCAACCTTACTTTTCCTCTGCTTGCTCACCAACCACTTTAGGGAGAATGTTAGGAGGAAGTTTTTGCTGTAGCACCAATACAGCAGGAGACGTCTTGTACGCTGTAGGTGTAGAGAGAAAGACTTGTTCTTTCATTCAGGTAATATAATCAAGGACAGGAAGAGGAGCGAGGGAGAGAGAGAGGGAGAGCAATGACAGAAAAAAAGGGCCAGAATGGGAGAAAGGGTGGGTAAAATGTGCAAGAATATGATGGTAGAGACACAATGATTTTGGTGGAAATAGGTGTGGGGGGGGAGTGATGGGCAACACAGAGGTGAACAAAGACAAGAGCAGGTGGTGGGTAACAGAAGAAGTGGCTGAGGGGTGAGAGACGGATGACTATCAATGGAGAAAGGGAGCAGTTGGAGTGTACTGGGTACAAACAGTTCAATCCAGATCTTACACAGAGGCTGAATGATGAGAGAGAGAGAGAGAGAGAGAGGGAGGGAGAGAGAGAGATGAAGGTAGTGATGGTGGTGGGTCGGGGAGACTGTATGTGGGTAAGCTTCATACCATTTTGCATCATTATGTGAGCTGCATGGGGGTGGTGGTGGTGGTGGAATGAATGATGAATGGATACGAGATGAGGGAAATGATGGAGAGATGGGTGAAAGAAGAAGAGGAGAGGTATTCAAATAAATACTGAGATTCACCTCTAAAACATAGTTTGGGAAATTTATTATTGGATTCTTGAGACTCTGCATCTTCACTATTTTTTCTTGTCTTTGATATTTTAATAAAACAATGAAAACAGCTCTGTTCCAGAAGTGTTCATCATCATCATTGTTCGACCATGGTCGAGACTTTCATAGTCTTTTCAAATGGCTAATAATGTGTGCGCGCGCCACTACTACACACATTGGAAAGCATTGTACAACCAAGTACTGAAGAAGATCTTTCCTCCTCCATGAAACAAAGCTGTTCCCGCTGGACCTCAACCCAGTATTTCTAAGCTACGGACCGAGTGATTTATTGTAAGGTTATCTCCCTAGACAGATTGCCTTCACTACGGCTAAGGAGCCCTTTCTACCCCTTTCTTATCAGAAGTGTTACTGAAGTAGGAGAAGTTCAATTTGAATTGTCATTCCCAGAAACACAGGGGGGGGGGGGTAATTTTCAGAAAGATACCTTATCCATTTAAGTAATTCTGTATATGTCTACTATGTAGTAAGTGTGTACATATACATGTCTATAAATTTAAGTTCTTCAAAATCAGGAAGTTATTTGATTTAAAACAGACAGAATTATATTCAGGTTGATTAATTTCATCTTTTCTATTCTCCAAAACACTGACTCTCTTTCTCTTTACTCTTTTACTTGCTTCAGTCATTTGACTGCGGCCATGCTGGAGCACCGCCTTTAGTCGAGCAAATCAACCCCGGGACTTATTCTTTGTAAGCCCAGTACTTATTCTATCGGTCTCTTTTGCCGAACCGCTAAGTGACAGGGACGTAAACACACCAGCATCGGTTGTCAAGCAATGCTAGGGGGACAAACACACACATACACATATATATACATATATACGACAGGCTTCTTTCAGTTTCCGTCTACCAAATCCACTCACAAGGCATTGGTTGGCCCGGGGCTATAGCAGAAGACACTTGCCCAAGATGCCACGCAGTGGGACTGAACCCGGAACCATGTGGTTGGTTAGCAAGCTACTTACCACACAGCCACTCCTGCGTCTATTCATATAAACAGTTTAAAGCCCTACCCATAGGATCTAGCCTGTCAGGACTACTAGTCAGTGCTTGCATGGACCATCTCGAATGTAGAGTATTCAATACCTGCACCTTCTTCACAAGCTATGTGGCTGTCATCCCTATTCTCATGTCTTATGGTGAAGAAGCTACCAAAATATTCGAAACATTTGAGAGAAAGGACAAACACAGTATTTACTATTTACTAATAACAGCACTGAATCGTTTTACTGGAAAGCAACAAACAGGGACCTGTGTTTTTGTGTGTGTCTGTATGTGCCTATGTATTTGCAAGTGCTCATATATTTGTAATTAAAACACAGCATAGTTAGGACTCCATCAATGAATGTTAAGGGCAACCCTTGAAAGCTCTCAGCCTGAACCAGGTAAGTCTTGCATTTCATATGGTGAATTTTAAGTTGGTACTTCAAGAGGTGAAACCCTGATGGCCTCTTTGTCATAGGCAAAATCAAGAGTATTGTTTTTCCTGAAATTTGTAATGAAAAACATTTTGATGTAGTTCTTAGTTTTGTAAAAATATACAGAAGCCGTATATTACAAGTCAAACAGTTAATAACATGAGGTGCATTCTAAAAGTATCTGACTTTATTTTCCCAATCAAAACCAATACTGTGTGGGGAAAATCCTTTGGGTGGAAGGTGACACCACATTCCTGAGCATGCACAAAGATTTTCACACTGATAGGCCGCATCAGTTTCTGGCTGTTAGGCCTAGAGTACAGAGCTGGAGTGTGCACTCTGATTTTAGACTTTATCATTTCTTTGACCATGGAACTACCAAACCCATACGCTTTTCATTCTGATCCTTCCTTCATTTCTCAATGAACTGGAAGCTACTAATATCCTTGATTGGGGATATTCTTCATTTCTGTATTTTCTGCTATTTCTCTCTCCGATGACAGAATACATAGCTTTTGGAACCCTTACTCAATACCATGACCCACATGCTTGGCTATTCTAGAAATAACTTCAAGAGACTCTATCTTCTTTATTAGAACTACTCTGCACTATGTTTATATTCTCTATTTAAAAATGTGAATTTTGGAAGAGGGGCCTTGCAAGTCTACCAGATAGAGGTAAGAGCATTGTAGAAAATGGAGGAGAGTATATTTTAGATTGAAAATGAATTTTGCTTATCTTAATTTTGAAAAATAAAAGAAGCATAAATAAACTGCATTACTTATGGGATGACCCAATATATGTATGTATGTGTGTGTGTATATATATATATATATATACACACACACACAGACACACGTGTGTGTGTGTGCGTGTATATATATATATATACATACTGGCCTGCTCGCTTACCCAGCGGGGTGGCATCATTCAAAGGCTAAAAAAACAATGCGAACGCATTGTGACCAGCGATGTGTAACTTCATCTGATGGACTGGTCGGTCACGTGGTCACGTGATATATACATACAAGCTGTACCAGGCTCCTTTGTTTACTTCAGCATGGTTTTTATTGTTGGAGATATATACACAAACACTTGTATATATATACTATTCTGTTTATTTCCAATGTTGCTCTGTAAATGCAAGTATAAGATAAAAGAAGGAATTTAGAAGAATAATGCAAAAGTAACAATTTCAAGCTGGAGTCATCGATTAAAGTCGTTCACTGGATTCTTGTACTCTGCACTTTGTCTCCTTCCTTTCATATCATTTAACCTGTTTTTCAGGTAAAACCTTTGCAAGCACTTCATTGTAATTTACAAATATCCTTGTCTTAGAATGTAACCAAAATGTAGATCTCGTAGCTGCTCATTGCATGTCTGTGGTTATATGCCTAAATAAGACATTAGTATTTGTAATGCAAATAATGATTATATTTCTTTTCTAGTTTCTCTAAATGCCCCAAAAGAATTTTATGCAGTTATGGGAAACTGCTATATTCTTCCATCTTACTCATGAAAAGCTAAAGATAACTCAAAGATATATCCAATACATTATTGGTGATATCTTTTTATTCATCTAGATATTAGTTCAATGGTTTTGAGGGAAAAACAAAATATGATTTACATAATGTGTTTCCATATCATTTCTTTTTGAACCTGACATAGTATAAAACATGGAATATTCTAGCTGCTAGTCTCCTATCTCTATGTATTTCATCATGTATCATTATTTTCTTATAAACTTTAATGTATCTATCTATACACTGAAATGGCATCAGTGCTTGTGATGGAGGTTTGTGGTGGTGGTGGTGTGGATGCTTAAAATACATTAGTAATGGCCAAATGCTAGTCATTTTTTCTCCCCTAATCTCTACAGATCTTTACTGAATAAAAATGCATCCAAGAGAAAAGAAAGAAGAGAAAAAAACAACCATTTGTAAAAACAAGTAAGATGTATGCTGCTTATCTCTGGTTATGCATTTCTTGGAAGCTGGGAAAATGAATGAATATAGCTGTAACGTTCTGTGTGTTTTATTAGCTGAACTACATCATGATATAGTGGCTGCCATTACTTTAGGTATATTGGGGTGGAAATGGGATAAAAGTGTGACATCCAATCAGATGTTCTCTATGTTGTGGATGGCTTTAGATTGCCTGCTGACCCAAATGACATGTTTACGCTTCAGTCATTTTTATCCATCTTCCTTGATTGTGACACTTCTGATATCTGACATGCATCTCAAACTCCAAGGAATTTGGTCAACCATTACAGATATGGAAAAAATATCTTTTCCTTGTTATCGATCATGCAGAGAATATTGTGAAGAATTCCATTTGCTTTTATCAATTATTATAGCAGAAGATTTAGTAGAAGAGCAATTAACCAAAACTGAATTGAAGCCGATACTAACCTAAATAAAAATATTTATGAAATACCTTTCTTTGCAGAAGATAAACATTTTACTGTCTGATAGCATCAGATGGCATTTTTTTTTCTTCTCTTTCAAACATATTCTACATGCAGCTAAAACTGTCATATGATACTGAAACATTAAAGGCAAGATGTCTTAAGAGAAGAAAAGATACATAAATTTCATAACTGCATATCTCAATTTTGAACACATGCACACAAACACACACACACATGCATTGGCGTATGTGCATGTGAGTGCTCACATGCAAACAGTTTACAATAAGTGTTTTTTTTTTATTTGTCAATAAATTGAATGTTTAATGAAATAATTTAAACATTTGCATATGAATTGAAGCAGTTATTTCTATAACTTAGTACTGTTTTACTGATACTTCCAAATTATATAATTTTTTTCTAATCTGTTGAACAAAGCTACTTATGTATTTTAACATAATTGAGCTGTGGTGTCGCACACACACACTTCCTAGTGATTTAATGAAGTGGAGCCACACAATGATGCCACACAGACGCACCTCCTTACCAACAGTACAGAAGAACATCAGATTTCATCAAACATCATACTCAATGAGAGAAATGTACCACACTCACACAGATACACAAATGAGAAATATACTAAAAACTACTAATACCTTTACAACATAGTAGAAAGCAAAACACTACACAAACCTACCCAAAAAAGAGGTAACATACTAGGTCAACAAAAAGAGGCAACACTAAATGAACCTCTATGTAGTCACTCGAAATAAAAACACCTAAATCTTCTTTCATTCACATCAAATGACCTTTAAAAAACAAGGACATGTGGATAATGAAGCCCTGGATATATTATACTTGAAATATAGTGTGTATCTTAAGTAGGGATCTCCTGTGGGCCCATGGCAAGCTGGCCAAACAAGGTTGGAGATAACTTGAAATTCTTGGAGAAATTTTTAATGGAATCGTCATGCTACACATGAAGACTGGATTTCCAGGAGAATGTGTAGAAGCCCAACTATTAGTAGTCATGTTTCAACGAATAAATATCTAACAATGTTATAGTGAGATGAATTCCTCAGTATATAGTGGGGCATGTAGAATATTCCGATCATCAACTACATTTCTAGTATACCTCCATCATTTTGGCTTGCCTTATCCCTGGTCCAGGAAGTCAAGGAGAGAAAGGGTGGCCAGTTGCCTGGGACATCACTCCTTTGCTATAAATCCAAGTCCAGATCATGTCAAAACTCTTGGAACCACAAACTTTGGAAATATGCAGTGCGTGAGAAGACCCGGCAAGCCAAGTGAGACCATAACCCGTGGCCTATGCCAAGGGTGTAATCAGCCCACTTACGTGTACCTTTCCTTCATTGGACACTAAACTCTGCTTGCGAAGACCTGTTGAGGCAAGTGAAATTGAAATCAAATCAAATTCAATGACTGGCACCCGTGCGAGTGGAGCACTAAGAGCACCATCCGATCATGATCATTGCCAGAGCAGCTGACTGGCTTCTGTGCTAGTGGCACGTAAAAATGCCGGTGACATGTGAAAAATCCTTCGAGCAAGGTCGTTGCCAGTGCCACTGGACTGGCTCCTGTGCAGGTGGATCATAAAACACACCTTTTGAGCGTGGTTGTTGCCAGTACCTCTTGACTGGCCCTCGTGCTGGTGGCATGTAAAGGCACCCACTACACTCTCGGAGTGGTTGGTGTTAGGAGCCTGGTGCAGCCATCTGGTTCGCCAGTCCTCTGTCAAATCATCCAACCCATGCTAGCATGGAAAGCGAACATTAAACGATGATGATGTAAAACTGGTATGTCCAGTAGTCTTGATAGCTACTTAGGCAATGTGTTCTTGGATGGTTAATGTGTTGGATGTGTTACTGGAAAGGAGCAAGAATGCCTGATCTATGCATATACACCCATCACTTATTCTTCTATCTTTGATCACATTCTTTACAAAGATGTATTCATATACAAGATGTGATAACTTTCAGTCCTGGTTATAAACTGAAAGCCAGAAAATCTGTAGAAATAAGTCAAACAAAATTATATATCCTAAACACAAAAAGCAAAAGCAACATAAATAAGTTCAAGAATTAGTTCCAAAACCTGAGCAGAGATAAGATCAGAACAACAATTACACAGCAGCCAAGGCCATTTTACTGATTCCCCCACCCCAACTAGGTCCATCACTAATATTCACAAACATATAAAATATCTCGGAACAGACTAGGTAATTGAATCAAAACAGCATGTTCAGAAAGTCCTCCTGACTTCATATATTTAAAAAATGCCTCAATGCAATTCCTGGCACCAAATTCTTCTCAAAAAGTTCATCAGATTAAAACAAGGCCTCCACCACCATGTTTCTTCACAATCCTTTGGCAACTTCTTATTGATTGGACTGATTGAAGAAAAGGGCAATTTCCTGTAACCTTTTTAAGATCCTTTATATTAATAATAGCAATAGTGATATCTAAGTGAGATTAATATGATTAATGTTCAAAACGATTTAGTGAAGATTAGCATTTGGGAAAAAAATTCTGATGGATTTGAGAAAAGTGTTAGGGAAAGTGTTTAAGGTGAGATATAGTGGACATTACAGAAAAGAGGGAAGTAATGCATTCAAAATGTTAATATGGAAGAACTATTATTATTGAGTGAGAAAGCAGTGACACTGGGGTAAAATATACAAAGCTCAGTATACCCATGATGACTACCCATCTGATAAGGGTACACCAGGCACATGCATCACAACCATAGGTGCGCAACATAATGATCTCATATCAAGATAAACAGCACATGACCTTGCAGGTGGGGCCCAGTAAGAATTTTATTCAGGTCAAGTAGCTCATCCCACTGAAAAGGTCCCTGAATAAGGGTTGTTTAAGGATGTTGAACAAAACACCCATGTTTCCAGAGGCAAATTATCCAAACCCCAAAGAATTCCTCCCAACACATGGCTATGATGCTCCCCCACTACTTCTGCTCGTGATCAGAGATGCACAGATCATCAGCCACTAAGAGACATGGTCAACTGGTTAAGGTCAAGCAACTGACAAGCAAATCTGTGGTATTGAGCAGAATATTTGCTGTAGCCCATCTTTTGTATATACCAAGGCAAAACAATGTACATGATAACACTTCCAATTGGTTAAGATGAAAAGCCACTGCCTGGTACTGCACCAGGCCATTGATTGTTATTATTATTATTATCATCATCATCATCATCATCATTATAATCATCATTATTATTATTATTATTATTATTATTATTATTATTATTATTATCATCATCATCATCATCATCATTATAATCATCATTATTATTATTATTATTATTATTATTATTATTATTATTATTATTATTATCATCATCAGCAAGTTTAACAATAAATGACCAATGCTTATGGACTGTTGATATGTCATGTCATAGGATCAATGGATATCAATGGATAGCTTATAAGATAGGCTGGAATTGGTGGTTACTACATCTTTTATGTTGCAATATCAATATAGAATGAGGAATTACTTAATGCAGAAGTAATTTCTGCCTCTCAGAAAAAAGACATTAACCTTCATGATGTAATTTTGGCCACGTGATGTACATGAGAACAAGAACGATTCTTAGAAACTGTAAGGCCTGGCATTTATATGTAATTGAATGAAAGGCTTTTAGCTAAATAATATGCACAAGTATTTTACTAGGAGAAATGTAGTTCCTGGGTCTAAGTGCTGTTGAACAGAACAAAGTATTTCAGTTTGCACTGCAGTATGTTTATGTAGTGACTGTTGATGGAAGATGTGCTTGCTTGGTAGAATTTGGAGATGATTGTGGATATTTGGGCAGAGAAGGTGATTGTACTATTTCAAATGTAAACCACAAATGGAGAGATGGCTGATCCCTGAAGCAAACTCATGGTAGCTGGGGAGAACTCTCTCTCTCTCTCTCTCAGTTATAAAGCAAATTTACAAGCAGCTTTCATTCCAGTGTGATTTGTCTTTATTAAGACTTGCACAACATTTGAACAGTAAACATTCTTAATTACTCCTCAACATCGGTCAGTGATATTATTGTTCATGTTCCCCACTCTAATTAGATGAATGAAAGCAATTCCAGTAAAATGAACTGCAAGTCTTGGGATGAGTATCTGGACATTTCATAATCAAAGACTAGAGCAGTTCATTCATTTTGGTTTATTGCTTATATGGTGCCACTTCACATCCTAAAGTGAGACAGGGTGGGGGAATGACAGTATGAAGACAGAAAATTTTAGAAAGGAAATAATTTTGTTTAAATCTTGAATTTAATACATCCAGGTTTATTAGAAAATGGTATATGGAAAAATTCAGTGTTGTTGAATATTATAGAAATAAATATGGTTAATTTGTCATCTTATGTTGATATTCTCTTATATAGAAACTAGCAGACATACCCAGTGTTGCTTGGGATTTAAGTGGCATAGTTGTATATGTGATACAGTCAAGTTGAAACATGTGATATGGGGGGGAAAGGCAGCATTGGCAACAAGTCAGTTGTGGAGTAAATGAAGGTCCAATTCGACTAAGTGATATGTCATGTCCCTGTTTGAAAGATTCCAGGCCCTAATCATCTCATGGAAAAATGGGAAAGGGGGGGGATGTGATTTTTGAAAGCACCAAAAAGCTGTCAGTGGGTATACTCTCCTTTGCACCTGTCAGCACTGCCACTGCCACACCACACTGAACAATCAACAGACATAGAAACTATATATATATGTGATAAATTAAGCCTGTGGGTGTGCCCAGCAGCAGCACAAGAAAAACCGACATGAAAGAAGTGACGCAGTAAGGGGAGTGGATTAGCAAGGAAGCACTTGAGAGCAACACTGTTGTGTGATATTTTGGTTTGAAATCAATAGTCGTGGCTAAACCATGCACTCCTTCACATAAACATTGCATGATCATTGTGAGGACAACTCAGTTCCAAAATGTAACCAATTCTGCAAGCAGCATTGGGTTACACAAGGTCACATTAAGGACACAGGCTCTAACAAACATGGTTTGGTCACGTGGTATTGGGTTGCTGACATGGTTGGGAATCAATAGTTGGCTCACCATGCACTGCTTCATGTAAACAGTGTGCAACCATTGTGAGGACAACTCAGCTCCCACATGAAAGCAATTCTGCATGCAGCATCTGGGCCTGCAAGGTCACATTAAGGACACAGTCTTGAACTAATGTGGTTGGGTCTTAGACACCATAAATTAATAAGTTAATGCACGTGCGATATTTCAGTTTGTAATTAATAGCTGAAGAATATTTGTATGGGTTTCGTCTATGCTTAAAAGGAAGACTTTGGTACTGAAGCTAAAAGAAAATTGCTGAATAGTTGCTCAGGATTTGACATATTTCAGCATATTTTTGTAATAAACATAGTGTGTTCCAAGTGGTTTTTATTCCAAAAAATTGCTACCTATGGTACTGTGGGAACAGGTATTATAGCTATCACCACTTAGACATTGCAGTTTGAAGTCTTCATTGGTTCACCCATTTAATACAACCTACGTATATCATTACAGTAGCTGGTTTTTCCAGTTCGAACAGAAACAATGTGTGGACCATGTGGGCAGTCGTACATACCCTTGGAAAGGGATTTTTCTACCCTTAAGGGCCCTATTACTCATTATGTGAAAAATTTTAAGAATCTAAAACTATCTCTGGAACATAAGTAATGTATGTTCTCAGTTTGAAGAAAATCAGTTACGAACATCAGAAGTTCTGTGGGTTTACACACACACACATCCTCAGTTGTGTGTGTATATATATATATATATATATATATATATATATATACACATACACAGTAGAGGTAGAGAAATTTAGATAAGTATGTCATAAGTATGTCCCTTGAACAAACGAAGCAACCAAGTTATGCAATCATTCGTATTGCTTATCCAGGAAGGGGGGTTTCCTGACCCCAGGGGACCCATTACTCATTATGTGTAAACTTTTAAGAGCCTAAAACCATCTCTCGAACATAAGTAATGTATGTTCCCAGTTTGGAGAAAATCAGTTGGAAACTTCAGAAGTTCTGTGGGTTTAAACATACACACACACATCCTCAGTTTTATATATATAGACATCCAAAGAGATAGAGTTCAAATTAATAGGTGTATTAAGGGTTCTAACAAAAGATAGCTATAGTTTCACAGCCAAGTTGCCAGCTTTCACTTCAGCAGACAATATTACAGGACAAATGTGTGCTTTCAAAATTAGTAAAAGTTATTAAATATTCCTAAATATATTAAAGTTAAAATATAAAATAGAATACTATGGAATGTTTAGAGTGAAACTGGATTTTCGACAGATAAATGGCATCTATCCATACCAGCAATGCCTTCCACCACAGCAAATAAATGTGAAATAAAAACACTAAGTGTATAATAATGTTCTTTTATGGAAACAATATCATAATTTGTAATTATAATACTAGCTATAAAAATGATATCTGAAATTATAATGTAAACAATATCCATAGCATTAAGTAAAAATTACCCTTGCTACAAACTGTGCAATTCCCCAGTCGCTATAATTTAACATATGTGTTCTGTTAATTTAGGCAGATTTTCAGTTTAATGGCTGTTAGCTGTGAAAACATAATTTCCCAAGAGAGTATAGTCCAGCAATATTTTGTGATTCACAACCACATTTTAAATTATTCTTTTAAGATCTGCTTGATTATGTTAAAACTGTCAAGCTTGACATGATTTAGGATGCTACAGTTTTAGATGTGATATACATTTATAGAGTAAATGGCAGAGAAAATGATTACATGAAGTCAGAAATCACAGGAAACTAATATATTTTTGATCATCGTATATGTTTGTGCGTATGTGTATATACATAAGCTCACTTACATCCACATACATAATATCTATACTCTTACTCTCTTTACTCTTTTACTTGTTTCAGTCATTTGACTGCGGCCATGCTGGAGCACTGCCTTTAGTCGAGCAAATCGACCCCGGGACTTATTCTTTGTAAGCCCAGTACTTATTCTATCGGTCTCTTTTGCCGAACCGCTAAGTGACGGGGACGTAAACACACCAGCATCGGTTGTCAAGCAATGCTAGGGGGGACAAACACAGACACACAAACACACACACTCACATATATATATATATACATATATACGACAGGCTTCTTTCAGTTTCTGTCTACCAAATCCACTCACAAAGCATTGGTCGGCCCGGGGCTATAGCAGAAGACACTTGCCCAAGATGCCACGCAGTGGGACTGAACCCGGAACCATGTGGTTGGTTAGCAAGCTACTTATCACACAGCCACTCCTGCGCCTATGTATATTATCATCATCATTTGAGTTATTGCTTTTGCTATGCTGGTATGGGTTGAATGAGACTTCTTGTGACAGGATTTTAAGTTGGATACCAACTTACTGCCAACTCTTACTTGTTTTCAAGTAAGATATTTCATTCAATCCCTACTTGCTTTAAGGCAGCAAGCTGACAGATTTGTTAGAATGCCAGACAGAATGCTTTAAAGCATTACATTCTGAGTTCAAATTCTGCCAATGTTGACTTTACCTTTCATCCTTTCTGGGGCAATAAAATAAGTACCAGAGGAACACTGGATTGATGTAATTGACTTACCCCACTCCCCCAAAATGCCTTGTGCCAAATTTTGAAACTGATATCTACATACTTTAAATTGCTGACTGCCTAAACATCTTCTTTATGTGGGATACAAACAACACTTGCACAGCCAAAACAATGTCAATACAAAGTCATGATGCGTGTGTGTGTGTTATATACACACACACACACACACACACACACACGCACACTAGCTGAATAGGCAATTTTTACAATAGAATGTTTTATATAAATTTTTGTTTATTCCATGTTAGACCATGCCTTCCCCAACAGATAGACCTCTTGATAAGGACAGATTTGTGCAATTTTTCGCCCAAAAAGCTTCATTGAGGATTTTTTTTCCTTTTTAAATTATCTACATGTCTTTTTTGCCATTTCACAAGACTTTATTCATTAAAATTTTAAAAGTTCTTACAACTCTGGTTGTTGTAATGCTTTGCATTTGCCTGTTTAATAGAAATTCCTCCACCTAATGTCTTTGCTTTCATTTGGTGATAGCTATCATGCAGGAAATACCAGCTATCATACAGCTATTCTGTAAAAAATAGCCAACTTCCAAATCCTAGTTTCTGATTAGGTAAAACTGATTACACTTTAAACCCCAGTAACATTTTTCTACAATTTTTCTGGAACAAATAAATTTTAAAAAATCAGATTTAATGTGGAAAATTATTTCAATATACCAAATTTAAAAATTTTTGAATCTCACAATATGTGATAGCAACAGGGAAGACCCTACAAAAGTGGAGAGTCATAGGTTGTGATGCACACACACATTTACAAACGTACACACGGGTAATCACAGGTTTAAAATGTTGTATAGTAGACATATGTATGTATTTATGTATGTATATATGTGTGTGTGTGTGTCTGACTGTTTCTTTGCAGTGGACATCAGAAAAGCCACCTCACACCCACCTTTCTGTCTGTGTGTGTTGTATCTATGTATTTATGAAAGTATGTATTCAGTGTCACATGTATATGACAACTGTATTAATGTTACTATCCCATTGCCACTCAATATTTGTTGCTTACATAATGCTATTCTTGCTGTCCCTGATATGTCACCCTCACTCTACTACTGTGTTTCACTCTGACTTTTTGTACCCTTCTCATTTTATCATATAATTTGCCCAACCCTACTGGGGGTACATTATAGATTTTTATTGAAATCCAATTAGTATATCATTGAACTGGATGTTAGTGTAACATGTATGCAAAGTTTCATGAATATTGGTTTGCTGATTTAAGCAGTATGGTGGTAACAGACTGACAAAATTTGCTATACATATATAATATATATATAGAAACCAAAGTTATTTTATTTTCCATGAGTAGAAATATAGAGAAAAGAAGTTGAAAATGCATTGAGATTTAGATTTTTTATTTAAAAAATTTTTTAATATTTAATCAGTTTCACAGATTTCTCTGATTTTTGAAAATTGAAATAGAAAGATGTGGAGCTAAGCTGAAACTGCCTTGCTTCTGAATGGAATTCGAAAATTGTTTTGTTTTTGTAGAGAACATGGCTCAAATTAGTATCTGTTTTGGATACATTTCTCTACAAAAACAAGACAATTTTTGAATTCCAATCAGAAGCAAAGTGGTTGCAGCCTAGCTCTATGCCCTTCTATCTCTTTCTATGCCTTACACAGCTGCTGCAGTTGTGTGGACAAAGTAGTCAGAAGAAATATAGGCAGGAGAATAACTACCTTTACTCTTTATTCTTCTATTTGATTTTCCCTCTAATATAATATAATATAATATAACATAATATATAATATAACATAATATATAATGATATATATATATATCATTAAGAGAAATAACCTCTATTAAGCAATTCAATAGTGAAAGACATTATCTGTGTTATATAGAAAAAATTTAAACATACTATATTATCAACAAAAAAAAAAATTACATAAACAATATATATATGTGTGTATGCAGACACATGTTTTTGCGTATGTATAGTGTACATAGGTACTGACAAGAAGTTAAAAACAACACTCAGTGCCCAGGAAAAAGTGTTATTCATGGCTATGATAAGTTGGCACCTTATATCTAGTTCTTTGAATTTTACATTCCTAATCATTGGATGGGATGCAAAGTGCAGTATAGGTGATCTGTTGTTCAGAATATATAGGCAACCAGATGGAAAATCTGAATGGAGACAGTAGATATCCAATGGAAAAGGAAAGAGAAGAAAAGAAAAAAATGGAAAAGAGAGAAAAATCATGCATTTTCTTGCAGTCATTGAGGAGAGGATGGAAGTTATTAATACTTATGTGCTGGTTGACCTTTGCAATCAAACTGAAAGTTGATAAATTGTAAGGTTGCAAATTCTATGGTCAAGAGCTTGTATTGGCTCGTGATACACATTTCAGTAAAGTTTCAAAATGATTAATAAGATTGGTGGATCACTTTAACTCCAAAATACAAAGATATACTGCAGAGTTTATCTATGAGAAATACATAGACTAAGTGCTAGATAATGAATCAAGATTTAATTAATTATATGACTATATATATTTATATATATATGTGAGAGTTATAGATTTGTAGCTGTGTGTAATACATAGGTGCAGGTACGGATGTGTGGTAAGAAGTTTGCTGCCCAACTGCATGGTTCCAGGTTCAGTCCCTTTGTGTGGCACTTTGAACAAGTGTCTGCTACTATAATGCCACTTGTATGTGGATGTAGTTGAAGGAAACTTAAATAGACCCATCATATATACTATATGTATGTATGTACGTATGTACACCCTTGTATTATGTAGTGGTTGGAATGGTGGACACAAATTTACAACTTATTATATAATGTTTCTATACAGTATGGAAAACAAACTCCATGATTGATGATGATGACGATGATGATGGTGATAGTGGTGGTGGTAGTGATGCTATTATTGGTAGGAGGGTGGTTGGGATAATGATAAAGGAGAAGATGGTGGTGAGTGTGAGGATGAAGATGATAAGAGCGTATTTGTTGATACTGGAGATGATAATGGTAGTGGCAAAATCATCACTTGTGTGAATGGAACACTTATAATATGGTCACAGTTGTGATGATAGTTATTAGTTTGAGATGATGCTGATAGTTGTGATGATTGTTGCATTGTAGCGGTGGTATAAGGTAGTGGTGATATTGGTGATGAAAGTGGAAGTGTAGGAGATGATGTTAAGTTATAATGGTGTTAGTGTTTTGGTAGAATGGTGTTGGTGGTGTTATAGGTGATAACGATAGTGGTGATGGGGATGGTGTTGATGGTGCTAGATGTGGGGGTGATAGTGGAGATGGAGACCTCGTGCAAAATTAACTCTTCAAAAAGACTTCATTAGTTAATCAATTGTTCCATTGTTTATTGTATCTTAATGTCCATAAAGTGTAGAACGCTTAGAATGAATGTTGTAAAGTAGGTTAAAATGTTCACTGATAACTCTAGATTGTAGACTACTTCAGTTATTGGTTTCCAATATTAAAGAAAATAGGTTCAAATCTCTGATAGCAGCTCAGGCTTTGAAAAAAATCAATGTTTTCTGCTACTAGCTTTAAATACTGTGACCCCTGCCAATAAGTTAGTAACTCTACATTTAAGTTAATAACTTTGCTTTTAAATTCTCAATATCATAAAATATGTGTTTTATATCTCTGAAATATGATCAAAAATAAAGAACATTATTTAGAGGTTGGATGTGGAAGTTGAAAGATAGAATTTCTTATTTGCTTTATCAATAACTTAGTGTTTATTATTTTGATAATGTTTTATGGTTTTGAGGTTAACAATGTTTTATCGACTTGTTGATCAAGCTAATGTTTGACTGGTATTAAAGTTGAAGGTTAGAGAGAATATAATTGCAAATAATAGAGAGAATATAACAAAATATACAAGAGACATGAGGCTAAAGGAACTCCCCTAATGATCTGAGATAATGTGGCTTTGATTTCAAAATGTAGCCATTCCACTTGGCATGAGCGTCACAATTTCAGATCCATTCTCTTATAACTTTGTACCTATTTAACAGATTTAAATATCTTTTCAACACACTGGTTCTGTCTGTCCTCCTCTACAATGCTGAAACCTCAACCATCCTCAAAAAAGACCTGAACAAGCCTGAGGTATTCTAAATGCAGTGTTTTTGTCAGATCCTTGCTGTCTCTCTAGACCAGTAGTTTTCAACAAGGGTTCTACGGAACCTTAGGGTTCCGCCAGTACTGTCCAGGGGTTCCGCAAGAAGTTACAAAACTGCTAAAATCGGCAGTAATTTTTAATTCACCTGTGCAGATATGTGTGCATAAGACTATTAAATTATTGCACAGGGGTTCCTCGAGCCAGTGCTCTAGACAACCAAATCTCGTCTATTCTCTTTGGTCATATTTCCTCTTCTAACCTGTTTCCTCATTCTGGCTTCTGCAGAATATTCTTGCTTCTTGCTTTCTTTCTTGATTAATAATTCTCAGCCTTCCCCTCTTGGCTTCAGCATTATCATTCATCGTACACCTAGCTTTGTTTCTTGCACTTCATTTCTTCCCATCTCAGTCAATGTTTCTCCTCTCTGTATTCCTAATTCCTATGTCTTTCCACTGCCCTTTCCTCAATCCTTCCCTGGAAATTGTCAACCTGTCTTGATTCAGTTCCCACTATTGTGCTCCATGTTGTAACACACCAAACTCCATCACAGCAATAAAATAGTTAAAGGCACATTTGATATTATATAGGTGGTAACACCTATATCAAGGATATATTGCTACCTAACCACACTGCAATGGGCTGGACAGTTTGAGTGGATCTGATGGATCTAAGGACTGCATCATCCTCCAATATCTTCTTTGGTATGTTCTCTACAGATGATATACCTTTCCTAGTGCAAACCAGCTTACAGAGTGAGTGGTGTTTTCATGGAACCAGCACTAGTGAGGTCTTCATGCAGCTTACAAGACTAAGATTTCTTTGAGGGAGAGTTTTATACTAGAAGAGATGTTTATGTATTATATATATATATATATATATATATATATATATATACTCTTTTATTTGTTTCAGTCAGCTTGACTGTGGTCATGCTGAAGCACTGCCTTTTAGTCGAAGAAATCGACACCATAAGCCTGATACTTATTCTATCAGTCCCTTTTGCCAAACCAATAAGTTGTGGAGACGTAAACACACCAAATTTGGTTGTCAAGTGATGGTGGGGGACAAACACAGACACACAAATATATACATATACATATATATATATATATATATATATATATATATATATATATATATATATACGACAGGCTTCTTTCAGTTTGCATCTACCAAATCCACTCACAAGGCTCTGGTTAGCCTGAGGCTATAGCAGAAGACATTTGCCCAAGGTGTCATGCAGTGGGACCGAACACCAAATCATCTTACCACACAACCATGCTCGCACCTATATATATATATATATATATATATATATATATATATATATATATATATATATATATATATATATATATATATATTTACACTTACAGACACATATTTTTGTGTGTGTGTGTGTGTGTGTGTGTGTAATATATAAATATTTTCCAATATATATATATATATATGTATAATCAGTCACCCTTAAACAAAACTATAACATCTTCAAGTCATAATTCTTTCTGTGCAAAAGAGTATCAGCTGGTTGCAAGCCCTCCCTGAACACTTTTTATTTCAGAGACTATCTCCACCTCAATGGATAGTCTTCTGTACAACTGGTGTGCACCATCTACCCGTGACTGTATTGAATTACTGTTGACTCACCTGAGTTCCTCCACCCTTTGATGGGTTTTGTTTTTCAGCCTGAAGGATATCTAGAAATCCTCCTCCTCCTCACGAAGCAAGCTTGGTGGGGTTTCTGGTTTGGTTGCTGACGATCTGACTGTGCAACAGGTTGTGCTGGGTTATATGTTACCAGAAGTATGAGAGTAATCGGACATACATACATACATATGTATGCATGTAAATATGTATGTATGTATAAATATCTATCTGTCTGTTTGTTATTTTTATGTAGGCTCATGTATCATAAACCCACAAAATACATGTTCAGTATGTATATGGTAACCTATTAAGAATAAATTTACAAAATTAATCCTCGCAAGAAGCTGGTTGTATTTTAGAGGGATTTGAAGGCGGTGAGCTGGCAGAAACTTTAGCACACCGGGCGAAATGCTTTGTGTTACTTCGTCCACTGCTACATTCTGAGTTCAAATTCCGTCGAGGTTGGCTTTGCCTTTCATCCTTTCAGGGTCGATTAAATAAGTGCCAGTTACGCACTGGGGTCGATATAATCGACTTAATCCGTTTGTCTGTCCTTGTTTGTCCTCTCTGTGTTTAGCCCCTTGTGGGTAGTAAAGAAATATGTATTTTAGAGGGATATGGTCACAATAAAGACATAGCACTCAGCAGATATGAAATCTATCTTCATTGCCACATTACAATATCCCCACTAAAATAAATATGCAAATAATATGAAATGAAAACAGACCACAGAAATCTACTCATATATAAGAAAAATAATTAGAAAACAAAACAACACAAAAGAAACCAATAAAAACAACACCAACAAGAAAATAGCCATAAATAATGAATTGTCCATCGAAGGAAAATCAATATATCTGTTTGTTCTGTTGCTCATGAGACACATATCAGCTGGAGGTGGGGTGGGGTGGTGGCGGATTTTATGATATAAAACTGTCAAAAACATAAAGTATCCACCTTGATCACATTTCACTGCCATTGATATTATCTTGCAGTTGAGACATAAAATGGAAGAAATATAAAAATCTTGAATCACACAATAAATAACTACAGTATTGTTAATAGGGCCAGAGTAGCGAATATCAGACAAGCACTTTACAATAGAAGGCTATCAGAAAAATAAATGAAAGCAATATGTTTCCTTTCCAATGCTGGACACAAAAACTAATTAAGTCAGACGAATCACTTGCTCTTTGAGTCAGAACAAAGCAATTTGCTTCAACATTATTATTATTATCATTTGGAAGGCAGTGAGCTAACAGAATTGTTAGCACATCAGGCAAAGTGCTTGGCAGCATTTCATCTGTCTTCATGTTCTGAGTCCAAATTCCGCTGAGGTCCACTTTGCCTTTCATTCTTTCGAGCTCAATAAATAAAGTACCAGTCAAGTACTGGGGTTGAGCTGATTGACTCGACCCCTCTCCCCCAAAATTCCAAGCCTTGTGCCTGTATTACAAAAGATTATTATTATTATTATTTGGCAGAATTATTGGAACATTGAATAAAATAACTAGTAGAATTTTGTTACAAATCTTTACATTCTGAGTTCAAATTTCAATGACATCGACTTTACCTTTCGTCCTTTCGGGGTTGATAAATTAAATAACAATAAAACACTAAGGTTGATGTAATCAACTAGTCTCCTTCCCTAAAATTTCAGGACTCGTGCCTTTAGTAGAAAGGATTATCAATATTGTTTACTTCTCAGAGCTCTCAATCTTACTTGCTCTGGTTAATTTTGTGTGAGTAGACAGCATTCTGTTGTTAAAGGCCTCACAGGGTCTCTGTCTATGAACTGATACTAAGACTTGATACTTAAGGGTTAAGTATTGTGAAAGATACTTCAACACCCAGGCACCAATCTCAAAATTCTAACTGTCCCCAATAGAGCAGTTTTTAGAGCATGCTCTATCCTCATATGAATTTCAAATTATTATTATCATCATTATTATTATTGTTGAGGTGGTAAGCTTGTAGAATCATTAGCATGCCGGGCAAAATGCTTAGCGGTATGTCATCTATCTTTACATTTTGAGTTCAATTTCCACCAGGGTCGACTTTGCCTTTCCTCCTTACAGGGTCAATAAAAATAGGTACCAGGTGAGCAATGGGGTCGATGTAACTGACTTGCATCCTCCTAGAAACTGCTGGCCTTGTGCCAAAATCTGAAACCATTATTATTATCATTTCTATTAAAGCAGCAAGCTGGCAGAATCCATTGCCTGCCAGACAAAATGCTAAGCAGTATTTTGCTGTCTTCAAATTCTGCCGAGGTTGAGTTTGTCTCTCATCCTTTCAGGATCAATGAAATAAGAGCTGGTTTAGCACCGGGGGTCAACGTAATTAACAAGCCCCGTCCCCACAAATTTCAGGTCGTGTACTTATAATAGAAAGGAGTATTATTGTTAAGTCGGTGAGATGGAAGATCTTTTGGCACACCAGATACAATGCTTTGTAGTATTTCTGCTGGCATTATGTTTAAATTCTGTGGGGGTTGACTTAGCCTTTCATCTTTTTGAGATCAATAAAATAAGTATCACTCAAGCACTGGGGTCAATGTAATCATCTTTTCTTTTCACTCAAGATTTCAGGTTATATGCTTATAGTAGAGAGAATTATGACAATGATTTATTATTTATTGAATATAATTTCTTAAAGTGTGTGTGTAAGCAAATATTCAAAGTGCATGTAAACATATGCATCTCATCATCATCATCATCTTTGTTGTATGTCTGTTTTCCATGCTGGCATGGGTTGGACAGATCCTCATGTTCAAAATCAGTACATTTTCAGAAGTACTGCTAGATCGCATCTTGCCCATGTGTTTCATTTTGGGCCTGGATGCCCCACCCTTTTTGACACCAAGCAACTAACTGTGTGTGCATGTAGGTATGTATATATATATATATTAATAATAGTAGGGAATATAAAATTCCAAATTTACAGGGAAAAATTCAATTTAGTAATTCTAAATCAAATTTCACAATATATAATATATGTATATATTATCCTCTAAAAATTAGGGCTATTATAATATATTTCAATTTTTTCTATATGATTTAATATAGATATCTTTCATTGTCAATTGAATTACTTAATAGAGGTTATTTCTCTTAATTATATATATATATATAGAGAGAGAGATAGATAGATAATTAGATACAGATAGGTTTACGAGACAGAATCCCCCTCAAGCAACTCAATCATCAGTGAATGACATTATCAACAATAGGTACATATAGGACTAAATCTTAAAATTATCAAAATTAATACCTACAATTCTTATTTCAAATCATATACTTTACTACGTGCGTTTCATGACAATATATTCCCCGATATTGCTGAAATAGAATGTCTCTAAATACAATACCATATTAAAACGATTATATTGCCAATCTTCAGGTCTAGACTATATGAACTTATTTTGCTATTCACATCCTATATAAAGACATGACAAACTAAAATTATATAACTAGAAGTTGTCGGAATAATTTAACTTTAGTAAATAATGAACAGAAATGTGGAATAAAATATATATATACATACATTCATATATATATATATATATGCACAGACATATACACATGCATGTGATCATGTGTATGTTGCATGCTACTTTAAGATCATATACTTTGATGTACATAGTATTTTCTGCTTATTGGTTTATATTGCATTATAATATTATATCTTGGTTGCTATGGTGTCAAATAAAAAGATAACCCTCAACTGTTATAAAACCAGCAGTGGATTACTGAATTGCTAAAGTGCTGAGCAAAATGTCTTGTGATAGTTCTGACCCTTTATATTTTGAGTTCAAATCCCACCAAGATTAGCTTTAGCTTTCTTGCTTCTAGGGTCAATAAAATGGTATTCACTAGCCTTGCATTCCCCAAATTTCAGGCCCTATTCCTATGCTAGAAACGATTATAACTGTTATAAATAAGATTGACAGAAGTTTCAGAGAATCAGATTCATTTATTTAGGTGCGGCTGTGTGGTTAAGGAACTCACTTCCCAACTAAGTGTTCTTAGGCTCAGCTAGAAATAGATTTACACACACACACACACACATATGAGGAGGTACCCAAAAGTAACCAGAAACATTCTCTGTGGGACAAGCCCATTGTAGTTCAGGCTTCTGCAGCTAGAAGTCACTTGATGTGACCCTCAGGCATCAGTCTACTGACCAGCATCATCGAGTGAAGTCGTACTGCCACGTGATGCATCTTTCCTTTGCAGTGCTTCTCCCAGTTTGTCAATTTTTGCAATGGCTGAAATGAAGGAACAGCATGCTTCAATAAAATTTTGTTTTCTGCTGGAAAAAACAACACCTGAAACAGCTGCCATGCTTCAAACAGCTTACAAGGATGCTGCCATGAGCAAGTTTACAAGTGGTTTTCACACTTCCGGAATGGTCACTTGTTGGTTGAAGACCCCACATGAACGAAAACAACACAAAAATTCATGATCCAATTTTGGAGGACCATTGCTGAACAGTTGACGAACTTGTTGAGATGACTGGGGTATCCTGGAGCTCCTGCCAACGAATTTTGAGTGGAAAATTTCAAATGGAAAGAGTTGCAGCAAAATTTGTGCCTCACTTGCTCATGGAAGGTCAAAAGCAGTCATGACCCCACTTAATCTTGCACCCTGTGATATTTTTTGTTCCCTCAAATGGAAAAAGTTCTTAGAGGAAAACATTTTGCAGATGTGGAAGAGGTGAAGAAAAGACAACAGAGGTGCTGAAAGGCATCACTCTGCAAGAGTTCCAGGACTGCTTTGAACAGTGGAAAACCTGTCTGGACTGATGCATTGCTTCAAATTGAGAATATTTGGAGGGGATAAAAGTGTAAACATGTAAAGCTAAGTGAATAAAATAACATTGTAAAATTCCAGGTTTATATGTATGTGTGTGTGTGTGTATATATATATGTATATATATATATATATATATATATATATATATATATATATATAAAGTTAATCCAAACAAGAAAACACAAAAAAAACACAGCAACATGAGGACGTGGAACAAATAAGTATTATTAGATGCTCAGGAAAGAAGGGAAGGAGGGTTTAACGTTTCGAGAGCGGAGCTCTTCGTCGGAAACAAAGGAGAAGGAAAGATCCCGAGAAGGGAAGACAGAGGAAAAAAAATTGCTGGCGGTGCTCACAAGGTCACATGTTGAAAAAAGGATATATGGATATATACATATATATATATATATATATATATATATGTATGTGTGTGTATGTATATACATATATATATATATATATACACACACACACACACACACACACACACATACACATACACAAAGCTCAATCTTTTGGTATGAAAAATACATGGCAGTATAGTACTGAAGGTGACGTAACTAAACATATTCTTTGGCAAAATATGTTAGAGATAAATATTATTCTTAATTAGAATTATTATTAGTGTTCTGGAAACTAATATGAATTATATTCAAAAATCATGTGATAATGTTAAGCAAACAGTTGATTTACCTCATCCCACACCTGTTCTTTTTTTGTCTCACACAACATACACACACACACACACACACACACACACACACACACACACACACACACACACACACACACACACACACAATGCCTGCACACAATAATCTTGTATCAAACTTTTTCCAGTTCTAAGTTTCAAATCCAGTAGGATTTAGTTTTCGAGTTTTGCCAGTTCAACTTTGCCACTTAACAGAGATTGGACCAGTAAATTCACACAGCAGTTGAAAAAGGAGTGTCTCAGTCTCCACACACACACATTCCAAATACACTGTCAGCTTATATCCGTGCAAGGTATTTATGATCCTACAGACAAGTTGTCAGGATAATCTTAAGAGATAGAGGAAAGTGGAGAAGGAAAACATAAATCTTTCATCAATGTAAGGATCAATAAACAACTCCACGTAAAGTGACAAATCTCATACTTTCTGAGTGTTATGGAGAGCAAGTTGGAGAGAGTAAGCAGGGATCCTGAAGGCCTTCGCCATTTACACTATTGCTTACCAAACCCCAAGTTTCAAAGTCATTCCTTAAACTGCCAACATTTGTACCTGAATTATTGTCATGGTTGGATTAACGATCTGAAATACTGCATCCTGGTTATTGGTGAGAAACTAAGGATTTTAGTTATTTAGAATGTTCTTTCACACATCTCATATCTGATATTGTTGTTGTGATGCTGAAGATATTTCTGCTGATGTAGTTGCTGCAGTTGTTATTGTGATTGCTTTTGTTTTAATACAGCATCAACTTCGGTTTATCTTCTCTGTTGTTGTTGTTGTTGTTACATTTTGTTGAACATTTTACGCACTCTTTCCATGCTTTTGCTAGATTTACTTTTTGCTGTGAACAATAGAATCCTTTTCCCCCACCCTCTTCCATCTGCCACCCACCCTGCTAGCGTGTACGTGCATGCACATGTGTGGTGCAGTTGAATTCGGTAAAATATTCCGTTGCATTGCTTGTATGAATATCGATATCAATAGTGTGAAATATTTTTTCGTACTTTTATGTTGAACATTTATGTTTGATAATATTAACGAGAATTGTTTGAAAATTGTTATCATTCTCATCATCATCATCATCATCAGCAGCAGCATTGATAGTTTTTATGAGATAAAGCATTTGTTATTGACATAGATGCAATTGTACTTGTTAGTGGATTTTCTGTATGAGAAGGTGATGTATTTCTTATCTCTAGCTTGGATATTGATGTCTAATAAAGGTATTTTTCTATTGATGCCAGTGTAGATTAGAACTTTCAGACCTTTCTTTATGTATATTTTTGTTAGCAAGCAGATATTTTGATTGACGATATATCTTTAGTAATGGGTGCCATTATTGTTGGGGCTGAAAGAATAGATTAGTTGTGCCAGAGCTATTCATTCCCCACTCTTCCTCAATCTGTCTTCTTCATAAATGTGTGTGTGTGTGTGTGTGTGTACAAAGAGAGGAGAGAGGGACAGACAAAGAAAGATTACAATTTTTTGCCATCCATTAGGCAGGAATAAAAAAAACTGTAATCCTAGTGCTGAAAACATTGGAAATATCATAAAGAACTAATCGGCTGTAAACTAAATCTTTACTGGTAGCATTGCCAAGGTTCACTCTTAAAATATCAACCCTTTTTGATTTGAAAGAATAGAACAAAAGGGTTGGCATCTGACCATTGCTACTGGATTTATGTAGTTTACCTCAGTGCAAAAACATGGTACAGACTTAGAACAGAAAATCACTGTGTGAAGAAATTATTTATTTATTTATTATAGATCATACATTGCTATATCTTACTGAGTAATCACCTGATGCCAATGCTTATAGCCACTTCTGACAGCAAGCAGCCTTATGGTGTAGCTATTCTAAAAGCTGTGCCCCTATTCTAAAAACCAAGATACACATTTTATTATGGTGCAAACTGAATTACAAATAAACCCAAACGTATATATCAAAATGAATAAGTGTTATATGCCTGCAACTGATTGCTGTTGTTGGCATCCTTTTGTCTCGGGAGACAATGGAGTTGCGCATAAACTAATCCAGTCTGGATTTTACATTTCATGTCCTCTCCAGTTTTGCGCATGCCTGGGCTAGATGTAAGAAAATCCTGGGTAGCCCAATCATCAGGATTCCTCTCTCGACCTTGCTGACATAGTCCAAAAGAGTGCAGAGCATTACGTTTGGCACCAGCTTGGTTGCAAGAGCTGCTAGAAGAGTGTCAAGTCGAACTCTAAACTGCTTACGGGGCTCCACTCTGGATTTCTTTGAAGGCTGTCCCTTTTCTGTAACCCTGAATAGGGGCCCATACCGGATACTGTCAGCCGGAGCCAGCTGAGCCCGGGACTCATGTCAGGCAGGGTCGTCACTCCCTGAAGTAGTGAAGAAAATCACTACCCACTACCTACCTGGAACTGATTAGCATATTATTATTATTATTATTATTATTATTATTATTATCATTATTATTACTGAGTGAAAGAGCAGTGCATGCCATCAAAGTTACACAGGGATAAACTATATGAAGCCCAATATACCCATCATGACTACATATCTGATAAGGGTACATCAGGTACATGCATCACAATCATATGCGTGTAACATAATGATCTCATATCAAGGTAAATAGCGCATGACCTTGCAGGTGGGGCCCAGTTAGAATTTTATTCAGGTTGAGCAGCCCATCCCACTCAAAAAGTCACTGAATTAAGGTTGTTTAAGGATGTTGAATGAAACATCCATGTTTCCAGAGGTGAATTATCCAAACCCCAAAGAATTCCTCTCAACACATGGCTATGATGCTCCCCCACTACTTCTGTTCGTGATCAGAGATGCACATATCGTCAGCCACTAAGGGACATGCTCAACAGGTTACGGTCAAACAATTCACAAGCAAATCTGTGGTATTGAGCAGAATATTTGCTATAACCCATCTTTTATACCAAGACAAAACAATGTACATTGTACATGATAATACTTCTGATCAGTTAAGATCTGAAGCCATGGGAGCCAGCATGTGGGACTGCATCAGGGCATTTATTATTATTTGTTTATTTATTATCATTATTATTGTTGTTGTTGTTATTTTTCTGCTGAGGTTGACTTTGCCTTTCATCCTTTGGGATTGATGAAATAAGCACCAGTTGAGCGGGGGGGGGGGGGGGGGGTCGATGTAATCAAGTAGGCCCCTCTCATAAAATTTCAGGCCTTGTGCCAAAGTAGAAAGGATTATTAGCAATGTTATTAACCAGCACTTCAAAATAATAAAGAGTATTTACTAAAACTGTATCACTATTTCTTTGTCGGGCATGCATATGGTGAGAAAACCATTTTGAATGAATACAAGTTTTCACAAGTTTCTGTCGACTAAATTCCATACACAAGGCAATGGTAAACACTAGGCTTCAGTAGAAAGAAACTTGCCCAAGATTTGTGCAGTGGAATCGAACCTGGAATGATTGGTTTGTGAAGTGAACCTCAACTATAAAGCTGTACTTGCATCTATGAGTCTGGAAATTTATGATTTTCTTAGTGATAGTCTTTGTAGGAGGCTAAGAAGAAATAGTAGGAAATGTTTTGTAGAAGAGAGAAGTAAAAGTGAAATAGTAAGTGCAAAATAATTGAACGAGTTAAATATGTTGATAATTTAAGCTGAGTGAAATTAAAGTGGCAGAATTGATTGCGGAGAGGAGAGAAGAGTCAGTCAAGCAGAATCATCTTATTCAGTGAGGGAAAACAAATGGAAAAAATATCACTGATAAACATATTGTTACATGAGAGAGTAGAATGGGAATTGTCTAACATTTTTCCTGTCAGAATATTTCAACATCTTACAATATAACACATTTCTTATGCCATAGTATACTGTCTGGCAATAATCATTTCTGTAACTGGATACAGTGGAACTTCTGTCTAGTATATAACAACAGCTTATATCCCCACTATAACCTTGTTAATCAATGTGACACCTCATCTCCTAAATTGCTTCAAGGAAGTTCACATTATCAACAGAATGTTTGACATCTGATGCTTTGGTTTTAAATGAATTATATATATATATGTTTTGTTTTGTTTTGTTTTGTTTTGTTAAAGCCAAACAGAAATTAATTGGAAACAAATTGCTTGAAATAATTCTTTCAACTCGCTAACATTACCAATCTCAAAGTGAAATAAAGGTAGCAATAAAATGTGTCTAGTAACATAATTGAAACTATTCACAAGTGGAAGATAGATAAACAGTTCTTTAATTCAGATTAAACTTAATGTTTCAATGCCACTTATTACATTGCTTGTTATTGATACAATTTCTACTTAATAGATATACAGCTTTCATGAAAACAGTTTTTTTTTTAATGTCTTTTCCATGGTTACATGTACACACACACACACACACACACACACCAACGAATATGTTTACATTCATCAATTAATACGTACATACTCACACACCAACAAATACATATACACCCACCAAGAAATAAATACATACACACATGCATACAAATGAACATACACATAAATACATATACACATTTACACACACAGATACATTAGTAATAATAATGAAATAGTTGCTATCAGAATAATAGTTATGAACTAGACTTCTTTGAAATCCTTACTGGAAAAAAAAAATTAATATGAAAGAATATGCTAATATAGCCTCTAGACTGAAGAACTAAAGATATTTAAAAATGAAAGCAATTTGTTTAATTTATAAACAACAATATGTCATATTGCAACAAACAACAATGACAGGTGGAGCAATCAGATTAATACTAAACATACTGGAATGGATTTTGAAAAACTTGAAAGGCCCACATTTATTAATAAATTTTAAAAAAATAAAAGAATCTGTAATGTGCCAATATATTCTTTGGAAAATAAAACCTTTTTAGACTGTAATGAATTTCACTTACGGATATAGTGATGCTTTTGACTACTGGAGAGAATAAGAGTTTTAAGATAAAATAAAATAAAAAATATAAAGAAAGAAAATTCGAGAAAGGAAATAAGAACCAATAATGGTAGAAAGTGATAATTTAACGAGTTCTTGGACAGGTCTATTAGTAAGTGAACATTAAACATAAAATGTTTACAACCAAATTATCATTATAGATACTTGGGGATATTGATTGATCCAAATTGTAATTTTGGAAGTCAACACCAGTAAATTTGAGAAGCGTAGAGGAGAGAAATAATATTAAACCAAAATGCATGAATAGCAAATTATAAAAAGATAAGTAGTTTTTTTAAATGAATAGAATGACAAAGTTTTAAAAAGGATAACTTACAAAATTATCATCACAATGAAATCGTTGTTTTTAAAGTCCTGCTTAAACAAACGTAGAAGTCCATTTTTTTGGTTTGTCAGCTCCAATATTCCTTGGACTAAATAATCCAATACATATTCAGTTTCAGTTAGCACTAAATATGGCAATTACCACTACTACTACTACTATCATCCATAACAACTTCTACATTATGTGCTGCATCATAAAAAAAAGATGGTTAACAACACCTGGCTTCAGTGTGGAGTTGATCCTTTTAGATGAATTGAAAGAGCATCATCACCTCTTAAAGCGCTCAGATTCAGTCCTGCTTTCAGAGGCTACAGCAGTCCATTTTATGGTGCTACCTGCTCAGTGATCAGATTAAATGGTTATCTGTCAGAACTATTTTGTTCTCTGTCCTCTTTTCAATATGCCTTGACTCTCAAACCAAAGTCATTCTGCTGCTGCAGAAATTGGAGGTGTTGAGGAGCATCGTGTTTGAACTGGGATCCAATATATGGACAAATTCGTAAAGTAATGCCAGTTGGTGACAGGAGCAAAGACTAACACAGACAAGTCGATGTGTCTGCAGCTTGGCACCTGGAGAGACAAGTCCAGACCAGAACTTAGAAACACTGGTCTAATGGACTAGTTACTTAGTGTCTGATTCAATCCAAACCTCTTGAGGGATGGGAATTAGGATGAAATTATGAGCAGGATGGCCAGTCTCACTCAGAAATGGACTGAGAAGCTACCACACAAAGGTCAGACAGAGATGGCAAATGTGTGCATTGTCTCTATTATATATTACTTCCTAACCATGATACCTTGCCCTTGTTTTTGAGTAAGGGACACATTCCACTGCCCAAGCTGCCCAACTGTGCCAAAAACTTCAGTGCAGAGGGACCAAAATGCCTGGTTGAAGATGCTCAAACTTGTTCAGTGTGTAAGCCTTGCTGATCTGTGGAGTTTTGCAATCTGCCAAATCCATCATGGATTTAGCAATCTGCCAAATCCATCGTGAAAACTGCCGACCACCTTCCTTCAGCAGGAAGTTTTCTTCTCTCTTTGTGATTACAGTGAAAGTGGTTGTAGAGTGGATATGACTGAAATGACAGAGGACAAATATTTGAGCACTGGGAGCAATGTAATTAACTTATCCCTTACCCTAACATTGCTGGCCTTGTGCCAAAATTTGAAACCATTACCATTATTATTATTATTATGGCAGTCAGCTGCCATCATTATTAACATATTGGGGAAAATGCTTAGCAGCATTTCATCTGTCTTTTTTCCAACCCATGCAAGCATAGAAAAGTGGGCATTAAAGCAATGATGATGATGATGATGATGATGATGATGATGATGATAGAATTATGAGAGATACATTGCAAGCGTAAAGTTCCATCCATCTTAACAATTATGCAATCATTTATAAGGAATATTACACCAAGGTTATCCTCAAATAGATCAATACATTTGATGAAGTAATATATACTGAAAGAAGTAAATCTAAGAGTGGGATGAAACATGGCAAAACGGGTAAGAGTTGCAGGTAATGAAATGGAACAAATCCATTTTGAACAGAATACCACATTTTAATAACAGAAAGCAGATGAGTATCTATCACATTTGTATATCTTCCCAGGGCTAAAACACTTGAAAATAGATTTATTGTTGTAGTTAAGCAAGTGGCATGAATTTCCTATGCACTGCAGTTTCATTAGCATTTAAATTAATATATTATCAAAAAGAGAGAAAAAAGACTTACATTATAAAAGCACGTCTATTATTCATGATACATGTTAGAGGCAGAAAATAGCAAGTTGCTACATAATCCTATAAACAAAATAAGAGCAAGAAAACAAAGCATATATCAGCTTAGCTTTCTGGTCTCTTAGACACTGAGTAATAAATTAACTGACAAGTTAAACAAATGGACATTCTTAATAATGTTATATTGAGGTTGTTCAAAAATGACTAGCATGATAAAATGAGTAAAGCTAAGAATTTTCCTCAAAATCCATTAGGAGAGATAATAATTTATGTGATTGGTAATCAGGTAGACTATGTAACATCATGTTATAACAATTATAGAAATTCTTCATTGCAGCATTCTGATAATAATCAGAGGAAGCAGTGTATGATTTGAACCTGATGTCTTCCTTGTGTGTCTGTGTGCATCTATGGTTAATGATCTGTGGGCTCAGATATTACTGTAGGCATTGCATTGTATGAGAAAGAGTTAGACTTTAGTAACCTCATCACATCAAACTGGAGAATGGGTAATAATCTGACTATTGTTAGAAAAGGTATCACATGGTCAAGCATTGCATTGGGGTTTCTTCTTACTGAGACAAACATACAAAAATGATAAATGGAATCTTCATTATGCGTGTGTTTGTGTGTGTGCATGCACATGTGTGCGAGCATGTACGTGTTTCTGAGAACACTTTTTCAAACATTTAAGCAACAATGTATTTGGAAAATTATTTCATCTGTTTTTTTTTTGTTTTTTGTTTTTTGTTTTTTTGGTGTGTGTGTGTGTGTGCAGTGTCTGGTGGTAGTTGACTGTTCACTCAGCTTTGCATCAATGGAGAGAAGATAAAACTTAATGAAAAGGAATTCAAGCATAAATATATATATTAAAACCTAGGTTGAAGCAATGTACATAGAAAGATAAAAATTGATTGAATCATTGACTTGAATTAATATCATCACATCCAAAAGGGTAGAGGAGGGGGACATTTTAGTCTTATTGTGTAGTAAGCCTTATTGATAGAACTATTATCATTATATTGGAGTAAAACTAAAACTCCTATCACCTTCATGAAGTTCATAGAATCAAACTTGGGTTAAAATGGAAGAAAATAATAATGATGATGGTAAGTTTCTAGAAAAACACAAAATTATAAGAAAAATTATGTGATTATGAAGATGTAATTATGAAATGTGTACAAAATATAAATATTTGAAAAAAATAATACAAATTGATAAATTGTAGAAACAAAAGATATACCCAACTCAGAAATGGTCAGAATATTCCATTCTACTTTCTACTCAACTAATTGCTGTCTTTCTAATTCAACCAGAAAGCGAAAGTATTGGGTGAATTGATTGTTACCTTTCTCAGAGGGCACTTAACGATTTACCCAGTGAAAACAAAAAATATCAAATAACACGAATTTTCTTTTTCTTACGCAACACCAGACATTTATAATTATCTCCACTCACTCAAGTCACACTTTTCAAGAGTTGAGCCCTTAATGAAGCTTCATAATAACAATCTTGTGTGATATATAAAATGTGAACAGAAATGAGAGAAGACTGTTGGACATTCAAAAGATAGTGTGAGCTTGACTGAAATTTCAAATATGAAAAGGAAAACAGAAAATGTAAGAACAAGCAGTGCAAACAAATCTTTGGAAGCAAAAATAACAGCAACTGCCTTGTTATATTTGGGATGTGTGGCAAAATATAAGACTGTGACAATGGTTTGGTATGCAAATAGAACAATTTCCTATCTCCAGAGACTTGTAGAAAAGACAATGATAGTAGAAGTAGAAAGCACTACAATGTTTGATTGCAAAGTCAAAGCAGAGGAAATAGGAAAAGATTGAAAGTTTGGACTTGGTTAGAGAAGAGAAACACCGAAGAAATCTGAAGAAACTTATCTCTATTTTCAAGTAAGAACAGAGGAAAGTCTCAAAATTTGGTAGTTGTCTTTATTTATTGTCTAGTTTAACATAATCACATGGCTCTTGGATATCTTTAGTTGGAGTCTGCTGTATTGTGAGCATTTAGTTAAGGTCTCTGGCATGAGGAGAACTTCCTCCCTTCCTTTCATCAGTCATAAATGCTGCAGAAAATGTTTATCCCCTTCTTTGTAAAACCCCTCTTGGAGAGTTGACTTGATTATGCAAAATTTAAAATATGAATCTACTTTTGTGATTCGATATGAAACTTCGTTGCAACAACAGCAACAACAATGATTTGTTGCAATGATACAAATTTACAGAGGAATAGTCAACTGAATCAACCCGCTGTATATTACTGGTACTTATTTAACTTACTTTAGAATAATGGAAGTTGGCCTCAATTGACTATGTAGAGGCAAGAAACTGAAGGACTGTAATTGATATCAGCTAATTTTGTTAATTAGAAAGCAATTCACATTAATGACACTTTGAAACTATTTAAACTGGTTTGTTAAACGATCGAAAGATGTGGTTTCTTCCATCTAACATATAACTATATACTGTAAGTTCACAATTTTATATGCTAATTCTTTCATGACAATATTTCTAATAAAGTACACTATGTGTTTTAATTAATTTTAAAATTCAAGAATTTAAAGGGATTTTAAAAATTACTTCATTATTAAGCCAAAGAACAAAGTCATTTAAACAAACGTAGAAGTCCATTTTTTGGCTTGTCAGCTCCAATATTCCTTGGACTAAATAATCCAATACATATTCAGTTTCAGTTAGCACTAAATATGGCAATTACCACTACTACTACTACTATCATCCATAACAACTTCTACATTATGTGCTGCATCATAAAAAAAAGATGGTTAACAACACCTGGCTTCAGTGTGGAGTTGATCCTTTTAGATGAATTGAAAGAGCATCATCACCTCTTAAAGCGCTCAGATTCAGTCCTGCTTTCAGAGGCTACAGCAGTCCATTTTATGGTGCTACCTGCTCAGTGATCAGATTAAATGGTTATCTGTCAGAACTATTTTGTTCTCTGTCCTCTTTTCAATATGCCTTGACTCTCAAACCAAAGTCATTCTGCTGCTGCAGAAATTGGAGGTGTTGAGGAGCATCGTGTTTGAACTGGGATCCAATATATGGACAAATTCGTAAAGTAATGCCAGTTGGTGACAGGAGCAAAGACTAACACAGACAAGTCGATGTGTCTGCAGCTTGGCACCTGGAGAGACAAGTCCAGACCAGAACTTAGAAACACTGGTCTAATGGACTAGTTACTTAGTGTCTGATTCAATCCAAACCTCTTGAGGGATGGGAATTAGGATGAAATTATGAGCAGGATGGCCAGTCTCACTCAGAAATGGACTGAGAAGCTACCACACAAAGGTCAGACAGAGATGGCAAATGTGTGCATTGTCTCTATTATATATTACTTCCTAACCATGATACCTTGCCCTTGTTTTTGAGTAAGGGACACATTCCACTGCCCAAGCTGCCCAACCGTGCCAAAAACTTCAGTTGAAGATGCTCAAACTTGTTCAGTGTGTAAGCCTTGCTGATCTGTGGAGTTTTGCAATCTGCCAAATCCATCATGGATTTAGCAATCTGCCAAATCCATCGTGAAAACTGCCGACCACCTTCCTTCAGCAGGAAGTTTTCTTCTCTCTTTGTGATTACAGTGAAAGTGGTTGTAGAGTGGATATGACTGAAATGACAGAGGACAAATATTTGAGCACTGGGAGCAATGTAATTAACTTATCCCTTACCCTAACATTGCTGACCTTGTGCCAAAATTTGAAACCATTACCATTATTATTATTATTATGGCAGTCAGCTGCCATTATTATTAACATATTGGGGAAAATGCTTAGCAGCATTTCATCTGTCTTTTTTCCAACCCATGCAAGCATAGAAAAGTGGGCATTAAAGCAATGATGATGATGATGATGATGATAGAATTATGAGAGATACATTGCAAGCGTAAAGTTCCATCCATCTTAACAATTATGCAATCATTTATAAGGAATATTACACCAAGGTTATCCTCAAATAGATCAATACATTTGATGAAGTAATATATACTGAAAGAAGTAAATCTAAGAGTGGGATGAAACATGGCAAAACGGGTAAGAGTTGCAGGTAATGAAATGGAACAAATCCATTTTGAACAGAAAGCAGATGAGTATCTATCACATTTGTATATCTTCCCAGGGCTAAAACACTTGAAAATAGATTTATTGTTGTAGTTAAGCAAGTGCCATGAATTTCCTATGCACTGCAGTTTCATTAGCATTTAAATTAATATATTATCAAAAAGAGAAGAAAAAAGACTTACATTATAAAAGCACGTATATTATTCATGATACATGTTAGAGGCAGAAAATAGCAAGTTGCTACATAATCCTATAAACAAAATAAGAGCAAGAAAACAAAGCATATATCAGCTTAGCTTTCTGGTCTCTTAGACACTGAGTAATAAATTAACTGACAAGTTAAACAAATGGACATTCTTAATAATGTTATATTGAGGTTGTTCAAAAATGACTAGCATGATAAAATGAGTAAAGCTAAGAATTTTCCTCAAAATCCATTAGGAGAGATAATAATTTATGTGATTGGTAATCAGGTAGACTATGTAACATCATGTTATAACAATTATAGAAATTCTTCATTGCAGCATTCTGATAATAGTCAGAGGAAGCAGTGAATGATTTGAACCTGATGTCTTCCTTGTGTGTCTGTGTGCATCTATGGTTAATGATCTGTGGGCTCAGATATTACTGTAGGCATTGCATTGTATGAGAAAGAGTTAGACTTTAGTAACCTCATCACATCAAACTGGAGAATGGGTAATAATCTGACTATTGTTAGAAAAGGTATCACATGGTCAAGCATTGCATTGGGGTTTCTTCTTACTGAGACAAACATACAAAAATGATAAATGGAATCTTCATTATGCGTGTGTTTGTGTGTGTGCATGCACATGTGTGCGAGCATGTACGTGTTTCTGAGAACACTTTTTCAAACATTTAAGCAACAATGTATTTGGAAAATTATTTCATCTGTTTTTTTTTGTTTTTTGTTTTTTGTTTTTTTTTTGTGTGTGTGTGTGCAGTGTCTGGTGGTAGTTGACTGTTCACTCAGCTTTGCATCAATGGAGAGAAGATAAAACTTAATGAAAAGGAATTCAAGCATAAATATATATATTAAAACCTAGGTTGAAGCAATGTACATAGAAAGATAAAAATTGATTGAATCATTGACTTGAATTAATATCATCACATCCAAAAGGGTAGGGGAGGGGGACATTTTAGTCTTATTGTGTAGTAAGCCTTATTGATAGAACTATTATCATTATATTGGAGTAAAACTAAAACTCCTATCACCTTCATGAAGTTCATAGAATCAAACTTGGGTTAAAATGGAAGAAAATAATAATGATGATGGTAAGTTTCTAGAAAAACACAAAATTATAAGAAAAATTATGTGATTATGAAGATGTAATTATGAAATGTGTACAAAATATAAATATTTGAAAAAAATAATACAAATTGATAAATTGTAGAAACAAAAGATATACCCAACTCAGAAATGGTCAGAATATTCCATTCTACTTTCTACTCAACTAATTGCTGTCTTTCTAATTCAACCAGTAAGCAAAAGTATTGGGTAAATTGATTGTTACCTGTCTCAGAGGGCATTTAACGATTTACCCAGTGAAAACAAAAAATATCAAATAACATGAATTTTCTTTTTCTTACGCAACACCAGACATTTATAATTATCTCCACTCACTCAAGTCACACTTTTCAAGAGTTGAGCCCTTAATGAAGCTTCATAATAACAATCTTGTGTGATATATAAAATGTGAACAGAAATGAGAGAAGACTGTTGGACATTCAAAAGATAGTGTGAGCTTGACTGAAATTTCAAATATGAAAAGGAAAACAGAAAATGTAAGAACAAGCAGTGCAAACAAATCTTTGGAAGCAAAAATAACAGCAACTGCCTTGTTATATTTGGGATGTGTGGCAAAATATAAGACTGTGACAATGGTTTGGTATGCAAATAGAACAATTTCCTATCTCCAGAGACTTGTAGAAAAGACAATGATAGTAGAAGTAGAAAGCACTACAATGTTTGATTGCAAAGTCAAAGCAGAGGAAATAGGAAAAGATTGAAAGTTTGGACTTGGTTAGAGAAGAGAAACACCGAAGAAATCTGAAGAAACTTATCTCTATTTTCAAGTAAGAACAGAGGAAAGTCTCAAAATTTGGTAGTTGTCTTTATCTATTGTCTAGTTTAACATAATCACATGGCTCTTGGATATCTTTAGTTGGAGTCTGCTGTATTGTGAGCATTTAGTTAAGGTCTCTGGCATGAGGAGAACTTCCTCCCTTCCTTTCATCAGTCATAAATGCTGCAGAAAATGTTTATCCCCTTCTTTGTAAAACCCCTCTTGGAGAGTTGACTTGATTATGCAAAATTTAAAATATGAATCTACTTTTGTGATTCGATATGAAACTTCGTTGCAACAACAGCAACAACAATGATTTGTTGCAATGATACAAATTTACAGAGGAATAGTCAACTGAATCAACCCGCTGTATATTACTGGTACTTATTTAACTTACTTTAGAATAATGGAAGTTGGCCTCAATTGACTATGTAGAGGCAAGAAACTGAAGGACTGTAATTGATATCAGCTAATTTTGTTAATTAGAAAGCAATTCACATTAATGACACTTTGAAACTATTTAAACTGGTTTGTTAAACGATCGAAAGATGTGGTTTCTTCCATCTAACATATAACTATATACTGTAAGTTCACAATTTTATATGCTAATTCTTTCATGACAATATTTCTAATAAAGTACACTATGTGTTTTAATTAATTTTAAAATTCAAGAATTTAAAGGGATTTTAAAAATTACTTCATTATTAAGCCAAAGAACAAAGTCATATATATATAAATAATATGAGGAGTTTTAAATTAAATATAAACTCTTTCAAACATTGGGTTTGTATCAAAGAATCAGAGGCAGCCTTAGGCAGAGATTTATATTAAAAAAATAGCTATCGTTCCATTGAAATACCTTATCTTTTCATGTTACTATTTCTTTCAACAAAGAAAGAAAACAACTCACATAGAATTTATTTCCTCTCCCCTTTTCATATCCATTAGCAATGGTTAAATATTCTAGTGAAAATTGCTATATAGTGTTTGATAATTGTACATTTTTTTGTCAACAGAAGTACAGTCAGCCAATAGTGGTGACATCTAGCGATGACCCTGTTATGATTCCTAACTATCTCAGTGATTCATTGGCAACTCTAAGAGACAGTTGCCTTACTTTGGACGAGCAGTATAATGGACTTTATGAAGAAATACCTGCAATGTCAGGTAATTAGAAATATTACATTATCTCTTTAGTTTCCCTTCAACCATAACTTACCGATTTATCTTTAGTGTCAGACTTTAGGTTCACCTGTCATTAATTCCCATTGGTTCAGTTATGATCATTGCTATTAATATTAAATAGATGTGTTTATGTTTAAAAATATTCTCACATTTTAGTAAACTCTAAGGTTGTAGAAGTCAGAATCTGTTCAGTGCTGGACTAAAACGCTTTGTAGTTTGAAGTTTAGTCTCTTTACGCTGAGGTAACTCCTCATCAGTGCTGACCTTCTCATTCAGCATTCCAAGGTTGATGAAGTACCAGTTAAATACTGGGGTCAATGTAAGAGATTATGACCTTCTGCTAATGTTAGAAACTAATATTTAAGCATTAGATAATAAGCTACTCTAATTATCAAGTTAATTAATTACTTGTCTATCTATCTATGTGCATATGCATGCGTGTGTGAAGGAAAAGATCTCCAATAAATCTGTAGAAAAGATCTCCAATAGGATTTTATACTACTAACCATTCTTTCTTGGCTCTTTGACTTTCAAAATCAATTTTTTTTGGTGCAAAATTTAATTTTGACAAGTCTTATAAGTTGCCTTGAAGCTGTTGGTGAAATATTTCATTGGTAGCAGAACATTGTTGCTGCAAGGTGAATTATCTCCATCATAACAAAGTTAGATGTAGAACAATAGAAGACAAGTAATTCTAAGTGTATTGCAGCATATAATAAATTTACATCTTGCATTACAAATTTCCTTGTCAAAATGTTAGCAGGAAGATTACTTGGATGTGTTGTTGTTGTACCCCCTCCTACACTGACAATCCGTCAACAAGCCAACAAGGAAGCTTCTATGTGGTGTGAGCAGCTAGAAATAGCAGCTAATTTCTCTTCAAACCATGCCCTACCATCTAGAAAATATTGGGATGTATACATTATAAAATGTAATCCAAGATACACTAATCCTGAGAAAAGATGGTTTCTCCAAGGTTGGAATACCTTTAATCATAAGTCTGCTAACTCAAGCTGAACTGGAGCTAAACAGCAACTGATAAACTTATGAATATCTTCTTTCTTAAATTTGATATTTGCAAATGCCAGAGACTTTATTAGGTTTTCCACATCATTTTATGAAAAATAAATTAATCAATGAAGCATTAACTTTATTTAGAAGCAGTTTCAGACATTCTTACACTTGTCTTATTTGAAACACAGCAGAAGCATCGATCCCTTCTGGCAGGTTTTTTATACAAGATTTTACACGAAATTTTGTTTAAGATTTTGAGTTATGAAAGTTTATCTAGTTTCATATGATGTGATTTAATTAAGTCTGTGTGGTAGAAAGTTCAATAGAGGAGTACAGATCTAGCCTGCCTTAGTAAAGTTGGATTATCATTATCATAATCATCATCACCATCAGTCCATTGTCTACATCCCCATTTGTGTTATCAAGTGAACAGCCAGCTTATTGATTTCTACATATAAGCTGTGGAAGACAGGTAAATAAGTTTATTCTGTGGAAAAGAAATAGTGATGCAAAAATCAGAGAAAGTTATTGATACAGAAGTAAACTGGTGACTCCATTGGATGTATGGGTTTTATAATGTAGCTGTGCAGTGGACAGCAAACAGTAGTAATATATATTAATCACATAAAAGAGCTGCTGACAGACTGCTTCTATGATCAGATGTCTCTCATTTAATTCTTTAGCCTAACAAGTATCTCAAAGGCTTTTCTGCTGCAGAAGCACCTAATTTCATTCAAGATCTGAACTTTTTTGTTTCAGTTTACTCTGTGAAGTATTAAAGTACTTTTCTTCTCTCACATCAATTCTTGTCAATGTTTCATTTGTTTTCTTACATTGTCTTACAGTATAATCTGAAGACATTTTTTTGATATACTTTATTTATGACTAAGTCATTAATTTCTCTAAAATTTATGCCATGGAGTACAAGCTTTAGTAAGCCACTGACGAAAAAAGGTTCGAACTTTCACAGGGTGATTATTGATTAGGTCTGTCAACCAGGGCTTCAAATAGATTAGATTCCTTTGTAGTGTACACTACAATAGTTAAAGGGTTTTCTTTTCTATTTGTGACAGAAAACAAGTATTCATAATACATAAACATAATATAAAGAGAGGAAAGATGTGGGAATTTTTCTGGTGCCCTGCTTTGGCACAGCCGTGTGGAGCAGCTCCATTGTTAGAAACATGCAAATTGGGAGCAATACATGAAAGGTATACACATGGCACCCCCAACCGGACAATGATCTAATGTCAAAATCAGACTACTCCAAATCTTCTAGCTACTATGTTATCGTTGGTTACTGGCTAAAAGAATTTTATTCATTATACTGATTTAAATAAAATTTACTAATTTATGTGAAGGTATAGCGTCTTTGGGATGCTTTGAAATCAGGCAAATATTATAAAACTTTCTAAAGACTTTTGGATAAAAAAATTATAAGGGGAAGGTAGCTTCAAAATAAGTTTAAATGCACAAAAGTCTAGCAAACAAAATATATTCAAGATGCTTGTTTGTAGGATGATGGAACTATTTACCCTGTCTTAACCAATGATGTTGACCTATTTTGAACAGAATCCACTAGAAACTTTAGTATAATACTTTTCTTTGAGAAAGACAATCAAAAAGTTTTTCTATATCTACTGTCTGTAAAAGCTGAAATCAGGTTACTTCTCTTATTTTACGTCTTTCTTCTGACTGGAATGAGACGTATATGTAGACTTATGCACCTATATGTATATTTATGCATCTATATGTATATTTATGCATCTATATGCATATTTATATGAAGTTCAATCAATTAAGTGCCTAGGATCAGTATTCATCTCTGATAAGCAAACAAAAGGAAAAGTACTCAATGCATGTTGCATAATTTATTCTTATTTGAGGCTGAGGATTAACTCCACCATTTACTCAGAATTTTTCACAGCATATAAATCATGATTTTTCACCAATCTCAGAAAAATACATACATGCACACATACACTGAATAACTTATAAAACTGAAAGATGAAAGATTACAAGCTCTATATTTTCATCTTTTGAATTATAAATGAGATCATTTAAGAGATAAAAATACAATCATTGTAATATTTGATTATTTCTGTTTTATGAATTTTTTTTTTCTTTTTTGATATATTACTCTTCTCTTTGTAAAAAGTTCTTTTTACTGTGTTATCATTGTCGTTATCATTTGGAATCCATGTTCCATAACTGGCGGGGGTTGAATGATTTGACAAGATCCAAAGAGTCTGAGAACCACCACATGCTTATGTATTTGCTTTGGCATAGTTTCTACGGCTGAATACCCTCAATAATGCCAATCACTTTGCAACATGCACAAGTGCTTGCTTTGTGGCACCAGCACAAATGAGGTCACTGTACTTCTGGCAAGACGAAGACCTCTTTAACTGAGTGAAGCAACAGAAGAGAAGGAAGTGGCTTTATGCTAAGGAATGAGGGATTAAAGTATGAAACCAGAACAGGTTTCTTCATGCAGAATGTTTATATGGTTACTCATATTGTAGGAAAGAAGGCGAGTCACCAAAGTGGTGCTGGAGAGGGGTAAACAATTGCAATGAGGAGGTGTCAGTACCCTCAGGGTACAAGATGAGGAGTAGTGAGGAGGAATAAGAGAAGAGAAAATTATGGGTGGGTAGAGTTTAGGAGAGCATATAGAAGAGTGAGAGATGGGTAGAAAAGGTTGATTGATGAAGGGGTGAGTATAATAAATGAAGAATTAATGTCGGGGCAGGATAAGTAGGGAAGAGTAGTTGACAACTGTAGAAATTGGATAGGATTGATCAACAGATGAAGTGAAGGATGGATAAGGGATGGAGGAGGTATGAGGCGAGTATGGAATTGGGGAAGGTAGGGAAGAGTATGAGATGATTGGCAGTAGAGAAAATAGGGGATAAAGGACATCATCATAGTAATAATGATATAGTAGATAGGGGAAGGAAGATAGAAAACAGGAGAAAGAGAGAAAGAGAGAGAGAGATGACATGTGATTGAGTAGCTTGCAAGAGTGAGTGGAAAGAGAGGCAAGTGTAGTATATGGGAAGAGTAAGACATTTATAGCAGTGGAGATGGAGAGAAAATGTCATCACTCAGAAGGGTGATCAAGGCAAAATGTCAGTGGAGAGGCTAGTATTAAGAATGAGAGCTGGATATCAAGTGAAATGGTACAAGGGAAAAGCTGGTGAAGTATGCAGCGCATCTCACATTTAATTGCACTATAAGAATAATGCAGTTAAAGAGAGGTAGATTAAAGTGAGTGATAATTGAGGAAATTGGGCAAGGAGCCCAGTTGTGCACACACAGACACACACACATACGCACACACACACACACACACATATATAATGTGATCATGTGACTGGCCAGGCTATCAGATGTTGTTACACACTACTGGTCTCAATGCACTATTTGCATTGTTTTAGCCTTCAAACGATGCCACCCCACTGACTTGGTGAGCAGGTTAACATTCCGCCTGATTGAAAATTTCTAACAAATGACAATAAACCTTCCCATCAAGAAAATAATAAAGATGAGCTGAGATTTACTGTTCTTCAAAGATCAAACAAGCAGTTGGTAGGCAAGTGCCCCAGCATGGCCACAGCTCATAGGCTGGAACTGGAATCAATCAATCAATCTCTGGAGCGTCAGGCTTTCCAGAGTTAGAATGAACTAAAAGATTTTAAGTTCAGAATATAGAAAACTTACAAAAAAGATTATTAGTAAAATTAAATAAAAAATATGATGCTACACCAAACTTTAAAAATATTACTGAAGACGTATACTTGTACACACATGTACATATGCAAAATATATATATATATACATATGCACACTAAGTTTTGACATTCTAGCTCCCTTCCACCATGTACAACAGTGCTTGGAAGGAACATGCGTAGTGTGTGATTGCTGCATTGACCATGACAGAGAAAGTTGTCATGACGATACCTGCTCAGAAGCCTACACAAAGTTGCAGAAAGTGTATGAAGAGGAGTGTATGAGCTGCACACAAGTTCAGACGTTTCCAAGATGGCCAAAAAAATGTCAATATTGATGAACGTTCTGGGAGACCTGCAACCAGCAGAACTGAGAAAAACATTGCAGATGTGCGTGTAGCTGTGAGGGGAAATCATTGAATCACCATCCATGTGTTATCAGAGGATGTGTAGATTAGTTACAGTTCAGTTCAGTCCATTATCACTGAAGATTTGGGTATGAGACGCAGGTCTGCCAGGTTTGTGCCAAAACTACTTTCAGCAGTGACCAGAAAGACACTCAGGTTTTGGTTGCACAAGTTCTCCTTGATTGTGTTGAGAACAATGAAAACTTTGTGTAGACCAAGCTTGGGGCAAAATTTGATGCAGATTCTCTGCTCAACTTTTTCTGTCATGGTCAATACAACAATCACATGCTACACATCTTCCTTCCAAGCACTGCTGTAAACAGCAGAGGTGAGCTAGAACGATAAACTTTAGTGTGCATGCACACCTGAGCTCAAGGTTAATCTGTGCCAAGCAGTTTCACTCTGTGTGCTTTAGCTTTGTTACTATAGCAACAGTCTGGATACTTATTGATCAGACCACATATGAGTGCAGTTCCAAGTAATGCTGACTTTTGCAATACACCTAGATTGCAGGGCATTTCTAAAGTTTCCAGATGTTTCTTCAGGTTAGGTAGTGTTGAACCCAATGCTCTGATGACAATAGGGACAACCCTTCTGTTTCACTCCCATAGCTGCCACATCTTGGTAATCTCAATTCTCAGGTCTCCATATTTATCGATTTTTTCTCTTTCTTTAATAATAATATATTGATCTCCTGGCACTGCCACATCAATTATTAGGCACTCTTGTTTGTCCCTCCTAAAGGTTACTACATCCGGCCTTCAGTACTCTAATGCCTTGTCTGTCTAGAAGTCAAAGTCCCAGGAGGTCTTGTTTGCTGTTTACCAAATATTCTTCCATGTTTCTTCTTTCACTGTTGATGCACTCCTGTATGCTAATCAGACCATGTTCACCTTTACACCTCTTCAGGTAGAACCTGTGTACGTTTGCCTTAGGGAGTAGAGAACTATGCATTGTCATTGTCTTTCAGGCAGTGCGATTGAGTTGGTTAATATCTGCTCATGTCCATTTTAAGACGGGTGCACAGCAACAGCTCATATGTTGGTGGCTGTCACAAGGTTCCTTGAGTTGAGGTTTGACTTCAAGAGAAGTTTGAGGCACTTCAAATATGCAGTGATGATCTTGGTTTCATTTCTCTATGCAAGATGGTGTCCAGTTTCAGGATACCAAGGTACTTATGCCTATCATCATCTGGCTCTTCCATTTGCTCTCTATTTGTCATTTCTATGCCCCTTTCAAAGTGAGCGCCACACACTTCATGACACTGAATATTACTGAATTATCA
>NC_043010.1:60071294-60073794 GCF_006345805.1 Octopus sinensis
AACATGTACACTGTACTATGAACAACAAGAATTATTATCGTTTCGTTTACCACAACTTTGAAATGAACAGCCAAAAGATTTTTTAAAATTCTGAGGAAATGAAAATGTAAAAACTAAAAAATTCCTTTGTAAATACAGTGAGTGTACTCTCTAATTGTCCAACACATTCCAAGTCATTCTGTCTGGGTTAAGATACTTGCTGAATTTTGGTTCGTATTACTTCTTTGTTGCTTAATCAATCTTTGCATAGAATGAGAAAACATCATGGAAGGAAAAAAGAAAGACAAACAGAGAAAAAAAAAAGAGAAAGAAACTAAACTCACGTGAAACTACAATTGTCAAAAATCAAAGCCAATTCTACACATATTCTGATATTCATGATATATAATCCATTTACTATGTAATCTAATTTGACATTTATTCTATTTGATATATAATCCCTTTGATATCAATAATCTAATTTCATATGTAATCCTTTGTAATCAATTGAAAATTGAAACATATATTGTCTGTAAGTTGTCAAAAATAGTTGCATCAGATGTTCTTTCTAAAGCTAGCTTTGGTTAATGTATATTTTTGTTGATGGAAACTTTCTGCAATTCACTTCTGTTGTCATCAAAAGGATTTATCTATGGAAATATTGTATATCTAAATGGAACAGCAACAAATATAATATAAAAAGAGAAAGACAGAGCAAAAAGCATTTCCATCAGACAAAAGGTCTGTGCAAAACAATGCATGTTTGAGATTCTTATCACTTGTCATGTGTGATATTATTGAATGATAGTATGTGATAATACATTGTAATACTGAGTTTACTGACAAGAAGATCATTAAACTAACACAACATTTACTAACTTATGAACTGCATACAACTGTATCTCAGTTAAAAAATAAAACTGTGATGTGGAAATCAAAAACATGACTATTTATACAAGCAAGCTAACAAGAAAAACAACAATAATGGTGGCAGTGGTGATGATGATGATGATGATGATGACGACTAAAACAACAATATCAACAACAATAATGCAGTCACTGATATTTGCAATGATTTTATAAGAATTTTCCTACACTCCCCTTCCCCCTTACTTTTCCTAAAAGCAGTTTTTTTTTTATGTAAATATTTTGTTATTCCCTATACAAAGCAATAGTTCGTGAGCAAATGCTTCCAGTGTGCGTGATATTCAGGGAAAACAGTGTTGTTAATAGAGCTTGGAGCTTATTGATTGCTACAAATTGTTTATAACACGGCTTAAAGTCTATCCTATTACCAGCAATAAAAAGAAAAGAAAAATGTTTGTGTTGAGAACAAGAAGCAAACAATTGTAAATAGAAGAAATGGAAAATAAATATACAAATAAAATGAGAAATAGAAAGTGAATGTAATGTTTTAAAATTTATTTTTTTATTGAAATTTCACAAATGAAAATATTTATTAGAAAATGTATAAAAATTGATGTTATACACAGGAATATTTGTAAACATGACATGCAAAAAAAATTGGTAAAATAATAACTGGTGGTGGTGGTGGTGGTGGTGGTGGTGGTGGTGGTAGCTGTACTAGTGACAGAAGTTAATAACAACAACAACGACAATAATGATGACGACGACAACTACAATGATGATAACAATGATGATGATGATGACAACGGCGGCGACAACGACGATGATGATGATGATGATGATGACAATAGTAATAATTTTTCAATATATTGATTTCAAAACACAGCAACAGATTTTAATGAATAATATTATATAATAGTTGAGTTTTGAACAATTAGGAAGAAGGGGTAGGAGAAATTATTGAATAGTAATCTTTTCACAAATGGACAAAGAAATTATTTTATCAAGAAAAAATAATCAATGCTTAATACATTCCTCTCTATCATTTTTGTTCTTTTTATCTTATTATTTCCAATAAAAATATAAATCTGAGAGAGGGCTTTGTTTCAATGTTGCCTTGAGTTGCACGAATGGAGTGGGTAAAGAAAGTAAATAAAAGAAAGTATAATAGAATAATGGGGTGGTGGATAGGACCCAAAATTGATAATGATAATATTAGCTGCTAAACAAACAAGGTAGAAGAGGGGAGATGTAAGGGAGAGGAGGAGAGGCAGAAGGGAAGAAGTCAGTTTGAACACCTACTTTGAACTTGAACTTAATCTGAAAGCTGGGGTCAAAACAGGAATAATAGCAGTATCTTATTAAGAAAAGCAATAATATAAGGGATGGAGGAAAAGGAAGGGGGTGGAAAGAAGGAGCAGGAGTGAAACAAAGTAGATTGAAGTTTTATTCTAGATTGAATCCCCATTTGGAAAGTAATATTGAAATGTGGAGGTGAATGGCATGGGAGGGTTTCTAATAGTTTTAGAAATAAGTAAATAGAATTATGTTTTAGCAGAGCATAGTTTTCTTTATTCCTTTTGTTTGTCTCTCCCTAACTGGATTTGTTGAGAAGTTCAACAATAGCTTGGAAATGAGGCTCCCAGTTTTCTTC